>NC_056741.1:1682688015-1682808015 GCF_019279795.1 Protopterus annectens
AAGACTGAAACTGTGTAGTAATACATTTACTTTGGAGGATGCTTTAAGTGCTTTGATGCAGGGGTGATGAATGGGTTTCATTTCTGTAAATCAGTTTCACTAAATTTACCGCTGTTTGTTGTTTCAGGTGAATGTATCATGCAACAGGCATCCAGTCAAAGTAATGATAACATCAGCCCTGAGAAGAACCGCATCCTTGTGGGGACTCCCAGCAAATATGGCAAGTGCCTGTTTGAAAAAGGGGGAACAAGCTGAGAGACCTAATGTTTTGAAACCAAGTTTTGTTGGGTATAAATGAGGTTGAGATGAGGAATCACACATTGATACAGCCCTAAAAAAAAAAAAAAAAAAAAGAAAAAAAAAACATGGTAAAAATAAGCAAAAGGCAAAACACAGTTGTTCATAGAAGTACCAGTAGGGGATCTCCAACATGTGTATATAAGCATCTCTTTAATGCCAATGAGAAAGCCCTCCTCTTCATATGGGAGATGATTGTGACACTGATATGGATGCCACAGATATAATCAGAGGTCATGCAGACACTAGCAATCACTCACGTCACTGGCAAGCACAGTCATCCAGTAAGGAAGGATAGTACACCCCATGGCAAATTTACATACTGAAAATTACTACAGAGATTAACTGGCTGCATTTACCATATGACAATTCTTACTGACACATGAACCCTCCATTTCTAGGTATCAGAAAAGTGGCCTCAGTATGCATGGTTAAGTGTCTTCCACACCTTATTATACAATATTCATTAATGTCCCCAAAGTCTCAGTAATAATACCATCAATTCCTTCTTCACAGAGTGAGCACCTGAAATAAACAGTTCCAGTGTAGCAGCACTGCTGGAAGATGTCAACTGCAGAATGGCTGTTAATGATAATATAACATTTATATTTATGACACAGCCTAAGGCTGGTGACACACAGTCACCGAGTGTAATGGCAGGATTACAGACCCTACAGCAGGTGCATAGCCCTGCATGAAGTGATACCGGTTAACACCATTAAGTAGAAGAAAACATTACATTGCAGATGGTAGAGGAAGAGACCCCCATGGACCTCAACACTAGTGTTTCCTCAACCACCCGAACACCTTTAGGAGGATGGAGACAACTGAAACATGTGTATACTGTGCCATGTGTAGGCAGATGTCATAGATACCTCCAGAAACACAAAAAGCATTGGCTGCCTAGCAGCAGATGTGCCAGGACATTATTCAGATTCAGTCCACTGTTACAGAGTCAGTTAGAGATGGTCAGAATACCATAGAGGGCACACGAGGATTTTCAACAATACATGAAAATGATAAGGAGTAGAGATAGTGCCATTATCACACTCATGTGCAGTATATAGTGGCACACATGCCTCTATGTATGTACTAGTTAGGACCCACCAGACTCAAGTGGAAGCAGTAGTAGACAGGGACGAGGACTGTCTGGAGATACGTAGTAGGTTGCACATATGTAATTCTCAGGAAAGTACAGAAGCAGTGGGGGTGTTACACAAAATAAGTCAGACAGGTCTCATCAACATTCATCTAAATGTAGCAGAACCTCTCATTTGAGGTCTCAGTCATGCAGCATGGTGAGATCCCTGTCTTTAGGATCTCCTGAATCCATAGGTCACATCATTACATCATGTCAGCATAAAGCTCATATTGATTGTGATTCCTCATGATCACAGCATTACCCACACTATACTTAGAGAATGCTGTGCATTTCACATTTTCTGTACTGTAAATAAATGTGGACAGTGCAAGGAATGAAAATATCAAAAATTCACTTGTTTCACTAGAATAATGTCACTGGTTAAAATAAAAAGAATTTAAAAAATGGGTGGAGCTGCAGACTCAAATGTATAAAAAAGAAACATAGACATGGGAAAGAGAGATCTGATATGGTCCAATATTTACTCAAAGGACAAAGCCAAACTAATCAATGCGAAAAAGCATCTCCAAAGATATTTGGAGAGAAATACAGGCAAAGGTACCAGATATGGAAAATTTCACAATAAAGAGAATAAGATCACAAAGCGGGAGCACAGTACAGAAGATTAGTAAAGTAGAAGTTAAACAAATAGAAGCTGAAGTTATGGAATAACTGTAAAGTGAAGGATTTGGTGTAGAAAGTCAAACACGGGTTATGTCATAGCATGATGGAACAATGAGTCTCCAAAGTAAAGAGAAAGAGATGGAGCAGGAGACATCTGAAGAAATATGGACATGGGAAAGAAAAATAGATGTAATATGCTGCAATATTTATGCAAAGGGAAAAGCAAAACCAATCAAAACAAAAAAGCACCACCAAAGATATTTGATGAGAAATACAGGCAAAGACATCCAGACATAGAAAATTTCACAATACAAAAATAAGAAAATACAGGGGGAAAGTAGAAAAGAGGATTAGTAATGCAGAAGTTAAAGAAACAGAAAATAGAAGTTATGTTCTTACCATAACGTTCCATGTTAGTTGTCTTCTTCTCGCCTTCTTCTTGCTGGATGGGTTCGGAGCCGACCTCGGCTCCGACTCGGCCACTCTAAAAGCTCGAGAGTTGGTTCCACCGGCTCGAGGCTCCCCTTATATCCCACAATGCTAGGCGTGAGTTACCTCAGATCTCGTTTGTAAGCTAGGCCCAGCTTATAATAGTAGTAGAAAAACTAGAAACAAAGTCCACCTCTATAAACAAGGGAGAAGAGAAGGGTGACCTACATCCTGATCCAGGAAATATGCACAGCAGAGCATATACCTAAAGTAAAGAGGTGGTAAAAAGAGAGGTCACAATCAAAACTCTTCTAGGTCTGTCCAGGCCAGGGGGAAGGGGGGTGGGACGCAAGAAGAAGGCAAGAAGAAGACAACTAACATGGAACGTTATGGTAAGAACATAACTTCTATATGTTAAGTTGTCTATCTCGCCTTCATTCTTGCTGGATGGGACCGCGTCCCTAGCACCTTGTCCCGGGTGGCCTAACGGAACAGACTCTTGAGTACAGTGGAACCAAAATCATCTCTATGCCTAGAAGCTAAATCCAACTTATAATGTGAAATGAAGGTGTGAGGAGTAGCCCAAGTAGCTGCTGCACAAATGGTGTCTATAGGCAGTCTGTCTTGGAAGGCTATAGAAGTAGCCAAAGCTCTGGTGGAGTGGGCTTTAGGTTTGTTAGGTAGCTTTTGGTGTCTGATTTCATAGATAATGGAAATTAGAGATGTTAGCCATCTAGATAGTGATACCTTAGAAACAGAAAGTCCCTTTCTGCCTTCTGCGTAAGAGACAAACAGCTGGTCAGATTTTCTGAATTGTTTGGTTCTATCCAAATAGTACTTTAAACCAAAAAATAAACAATCCAACAATAAACTCCACACGTCCAGGAAGGCAGGAAGAAAACAAGATGAAACTGCTATAGCGTATACTATTTAATTAGCCGCTTTCGTAACAAAAACTTCATCAGAATAATGACGTTAAAACACCTGAGTTCTTAAATACAATAAAAACAGTCATGTGATTGATAGTCATGTGATAAATAAAATAAAATATTTAAAACAAAAATTAATACAAATCAATTATATTGCTTGCAATATCCTACATAAGCTAAACTATTCTAAAAATCTAATAAAAATGAGAAAATATTGAACATCCTACTTTGTTCACATTTAACCTGCGTTGGTTCAAGTGACATTTAATGTTAACAGTCTCATTTAATCCGGGGGGAATATCAGACTTCAATTTAATTTGCCAGAAAGATTCCCTTTGTAAGAGAAAATTCCTGAAATCACCTTCTCTCATGTCCTTCTTGCCCACCTCTAACACAGAAAATAAAATTTTTTTAAAATGTGAACAAATCAATGAATGCTTAAATAAAGCGTTCCTATCATCCCTTGACTTAATGCTGTAAATATGCTCCCTTACACGGACTCTTAATTCCCTGGTTGTCATCCCGATGTAAAAGGCATCACAAGAGGAGCACTGAGCGATGTAAATAACTCCTCTGGTTCCACAATTAACTGGGCCTGGGACCTCCAGGGTCCTATTAAAAGTACTGAGGGAGATGTAAGGTCCCGTAGAGATAAAGCGACAAAAATTACAGTGGTTACATGTAGTCATTCCCCTACTCTGAGCCACTATTTTGTCAGCACTATTTTGCTGTTTCTCAAACATCCTCTTTAGATTTAGACCGCTCTTTTGTACAAAAACAGGTTTCTCACCTAATACCTGAAAAAAGTCCTTATTACCTCTGATAATACTCCAGTTTCTCCTTAGAATATTTTGAATCTCCCTACAATCTGAACTCATTTCCAAGGAACAAATCAGGTTTGGATCAACTTTATCTACTGTCCCTTTTCTACCAACTATATCCACGTCTTCCATAAAGAGGTTTAGTAATGGCAAATAGTTAGTTTCCCTTTTTGACCAAACCTCCTTCTTAGTTCGTTCCAAAAGGTCAGCTTCATATCCCCTGTTAATAAATAAGGATGAAATGAATGAAAATTCAACGTCCAGATCTGAATCTTTGGAGGTCATACGGCTAGCCCGTATAAATTGACCCCTTGGAATGTTGTTGGTAATAAATTTGGGGTGACCACTTTTATAATGCAGGTAACCATTGTTGAAAGTTTTTTTACGGAAAATAGAACTATGTATTCTACCCTCCAAATAATCCCATTTTAGGGTAACATCTAAAAAATTCACCTCTGGACCCTGACCTCCCATGGTGAATTTCAGGTAGTCTGACGTGGTATTGATTTCTGTAAAAAATTGATCAACGGTGGTACCATCCCCATTAATAATAAAAAACAAGTCGTCCATAAAACGACAAAAAAAACAGATGTTATATTTAGCCGTTAACGTTGGTAAAAATTGCTTTTCCCACCATGTCATTACCAAGTTAGCAAATGCTGGGGCTGCAGAAGACCCCATGGCTACCCCTCTTTTCTGACGATAATAAGATTTACCAAAAAGAAAAAAGTTGTTTTCTAATGTAACTTCCAATAATCGACATAAAATGGAAATTAAGTCATTACTAAAATTGGAACTACTGGTGGTCAAAAGACCCCTAATAGCTTCAACTCCCTCGTAATGGGGGATGCAGGTAAATAATGAAATTACATCTAAACTAAACATAGTCTGCAACTCAGGATTATACCCCTGTCCACACAAAAACTGATTTATTCTCTTAAGGAAATCCAAGAATCCTGAATAAAAGATGGTTGTTGGGAGACGACAGGTCCAAGAGTAGCGTCTAAAACTAAAGAAATACCCTCAGTAGCAGAGTAAGGTGCTGAGACAATCGGTCTAAAAGGGGGAACAGTAACAGACTTGTGTACTTTGGGTATCCCAAAAAGTACACCAATTCTAGGATGTTCTATGTTACAAAATTCGTATAATTCTAGTGAAATTTCCCCATTCATAAGCGCATCATACAAAAGGGTTTGAATCAAACGGTAACGCCGTTTGATTTCAAAAAGAGGAATAATCTCATATTCTTCCTCATTTCCCAATAAATCCAACATACCCTCCTCATACATCTCTTTTTTCATAACTACAATGTTGTTGCCCTTGTCACTTTTCATAAAACGAAACTCAGTAGTTAACTGTTTCAATTTGTTCAAGGCCAACCTTTCGTCCTTTGACAAATTATCGTCAAAGTTTGAATAATGACCTAACAGACTGTCAACTTCTTTGATACATGATTCTTCAAAAACCTTTAGAGTGTGGTGTAACTTGGGGCAATAAAGAGACGGCTTAACAAAGGTGTTTCGAACAGATGGTAAATCATGTAGCAAAAAATGTAAATTCAACTTCCTAGAGTATTTCTTGATATCTACAACAGTTCTCACATAGTTGGCCCTGTTGTCTGGGATGAAATTTAAGCCTAATTTTAAAACATTAAGCTCCTGGTTACTAAAAACATAATCAGTTAAATTTATAATACTGAAATGTTCATTGGTAGTAGTTATGTCTCGTCCCCCGATGACTGGGAACTCAAAAAAGTCCGGCTTCTTGTAGAGACAGTTTTGGTCACCGTTGGGTTTTTTCGATTAGAAACTGTTCCTGTTGTGGACAAGGAAACAGATGGAACTGACCCAGTATCAACATTAGGGCCCGTACCTGTGTTCTTGTTGGTAGTGTCAATAACAGGCAGCGGTGGGAAATTTTCATCGTCCACCGCCAAGCTGTACCCTCCTTGTCCTTTATCCGAAATGGTGTTACCACTAAAAGGCCTGTTGGAAGCCCCCCGGTCACTTAAATTGGTTTTAAAGCGATCCGAAGCTTCGAATCTAATTGAGGAGTTGGTGGTTACCTCACGGGCACTACCACGTTGTCCCACTCCTTTAGTATAAGGTCCGTTGTCAGCTTTATTAAAATTTTGCCCTTTGTGGTTGACTGGTTTTAATGATTTAATTGGATTTCCAAAGTTGGCATAAGCGGAACTATTATTATAAGATTCCA
This sequence comes from Protopterus annectens, assembly GCF_019279795.1. NCBI lineage: Eukaryota > Metazoa > Chordata > Ceratodontiformes > Protopteridae > Protopterus > Protopterus annectens. The sequence goes on from NC_056741.1 coordinate 1,682,694,471, forward strand.
CGTCACGCAACAACTTTGAGTGCTTTCTATTGATATTATCAATAGACAGTTGTTCCGTTTCTTTAGAAACTGTCTCTAAGAAGTTGCAAAACTTAACATTTCCCAGGAATTGTTTAAAAAAAGTCTCAAGCTCTAAAATTTCTTTCCTTAGTAGTTCCTTTTTAACCAAATTGTTGTTGTACAATAACTTTAGGAACCGTAGTCCCGCTTCGTTAAAGAAACAAACCAGTTCATCAAAAAACAAGTCACCAGATTGGACCCCGTTGGGGCACTTAAAGAATCTTAAGCCCTTTGGAACTATCTGAAGCTCCAAACAACGGGCAAAATAACAATTTTCGATATGGATGGCATCATACCTTTTAAGCAATCGTAGTAGCTGCTCCCGTTTAAAATTGAAATCCTTGTTGAAAACCACTTTCGGCGTCTCCTCCACTGTACCTAGTTCCTTAAATAAGTTGTCGTCACGGTCAATAAGGTCCTGAAAAGATACCCGACCATTGGTACGTTGACGAACCGGTGCTACCGGGTTAGCATCACAAAAGGCTGGTTCCAAATGAGTAGCCGTCTCTGTCTCAAAATGTAAACCCGCAGGACTGGAAGCCCTGATAGTAACTTCCGGGTCAATAGTTTAGCTTACGTAGGATATTGCAAGCAATATAATTGATTTGTATTAACTTTTGTTCCAAATAGTACTTTAATTGACGATGAACGTCTAGCCAATGCAATTTTTGTTCAGACCTATTAGCATATTCTGGAAAAAACACAGGGAGGTCAATGCTTTGATTTAGGTTAGACGCCGAGGCTATTTTAGGTAAAAAGGATGGGTTGGTTCGTAAGGATACCCTGTCCTTATGGAACAACAGATAAGGAGGTCGACAGCTGAGTGCCTGAAGTTCTGAAACTCTTCTAGCTGAAGTAATAGCTACTAGAAAGAGAGTCTTCCATGATAGCAATTTTAAAGAACAGGAAGCTGCAGGTTCAAAAGGGGGGAGAATCAAGGAACTGAGAACTAAATTTAAGTCCCAAGGAGGAGGAGGATTTCTTATAGGAGGTCTGAGTAGAAAAACTCCCTTCAAAAAAGCTTTGCAAAGCTTGTGGGACATTATGGCAGACTCTGAGATGCCCACATGAAAGTTAGAAATAGCTGCCAATTGAACTTTAAGAGTAGAAGGAGATGAACCTGCATGGAAGAGTTCAGCTAGAAAATCAAGGACTATTTGGATGGAAGCCGTGAAGGGATCTATGTCCCTTCTTTGAGCCCAATAGGCGAAACGATTCCACTTACTTAGATAAATCTTTCGAGTGGAAGATTTATGGGAAGCTATCAAAATATCTCGAACAGCGTGAGATATATGAGGAAGCCTGGCTAAGGTTGGAATTGGAGGAACCAAGCAGTGAGGTTCAGAGAGGGGAGGGAGTGATGAAGCTGACCCGACTGATGGATCAAAAGGTCTGGAACTAGTTCCAGATGCCAAGGTTGCTCCTGCAGAAATTGATGTAGAAAGGGGAACCAAACCTGTCGAGGCCAGTAAGGAGCAATGAGGATCAAGGAGGCCTTCTGAGCGATAGCTTTCTGTATCACTAGAGAGATTAGTGGGAAGGGAGGAAACGCATACAGAAGTCCCCGGGGCCAAACTTGGACTAGAGCATCTCTGCTGGGCTGGCCTGGTAGCGGGAATAGGGTGAAATAATCTTTGCACTTGCTGTTTTGGGGAGTAGCAAAAAGGTCGCAGCAAGGCTGACCCCACTTGAGAAAAATTTTTCTCACAATAGAATCTTTCAGAGACCACTCATGAGGCATGAGGATAGCTCTGCTCAACTTGTCCGCGATTTGATTGGACTTCCCGGGGATGTGCGTTGCTATCAGAAACCGCTGAGAAGAAATCGCCCATTGCCACAGTCTGAGTGCTTCTCGACATAGGGGATAGGACCTGGTTCCACCTTGTTTGTTGATATACCACACTACAGACATATTGTCTGTCTGGATTGCTATTGTTCCCAAGGGAAGAGAGTCTTGAAGGGCTTGCAACGCTAAAAGCACTGCTCTCATCTCTAGAACATTTATGTGCAAGTGGCATTCGTCTGGTTGCCATGTGCCCTGGACGGTTCTGCCCTGATAATGCCCCCACCCGATCAGGAGGCGTCCGTTGTCAGAGTAGCAACCGGAGGGGGAGGAACAAAGGGTCTTCCCAAGAAGAGCTGAGGGGAAGACATCCACCACAGAAGATGATTCTTGCATGTCTGCGTAATCATAATGGTGTGGGACATCGGAAGTTGCTGTATGACCATTGTGTGAAGAGCATCCATTGAAGGATTCTCATGTGGAATCTGGCTAATGGAAGCAGAGGTATGGCAGCCGCCATAATCCCCAATACTTTCAGAACTAACCTGGCTTTGACTCTGTTGCTGCTGAAGAGGAGCGAGACCAGTTTGTGTATGTCTGTTATTCTCTGATCTGTTAGCCTTGCAGACATGTTGACTGTGTCTAGAATTGCGCCTATGAAGGTAATAACACGACAAGGCGACAAAACAGACTTTTTGCAATTTATTGAAATGCCTAATTTTTGACAAATGCGAAAGGTGTAGTCCCTGGCCCTTAGAAGAAGATGCTTGGTGGGAGCTGTGAGGAGCCAGTTGTCCAAATATGGAAACACCTGGAATCCTTGATGTCTCAGGTGAGAAGCTACCACTGCCATGCATTTGGTAAACACCCAGGGGGCAGTGGTGAGTCCAAAGGGCAGGGCTCTGAATTGAAAATGACTGGTTCCCAGCCTGAAGCGGAGAAATCTTCTGGAGCGCCTGTTCATTTTTATATGATAGTACGCATCCTGAAGGTCTATAGAGCACATCCAGTTTTTTCTTCCCAATAGGGGAAGGATGGACTGTAGCGTGACCATCCGAAATCGTGTTTTCTTGACCGACTTGTTCAAGATACTGAGATCCAAAATTGGTCTCCAGTCCCCTGTTTTTTTTGGAACTAAAAAGAACCTGGAGTAGATTCCGGATCCTTGCTGGTCTGCTGGAACTGGCTGAATTGCTCTTTTTGCAAGCAGTTTTGAAATTTCCAAAGCTGCAAGATCCCTTTGAGCGGGTGGAACATCTGGGAGGGATTTTTTTGATCGGTTTGGAATGCGAACGAAGGGAATGGAATAGCCTTCGGAAATGATGGACTGTACCCACTTGTCTCGAGTTAGGGATAGCCAGGCTTCTGGGTACAGTGACAATCTTCCCCCGACTGCCTCCGAAGGTGGACAGTCGGGCAACACCTCAGGGATGCTGAAAGGGCTTATCGGAGAAAGTTTCCCGATTGCCCTGGTTCTGCGGACCCCCCCTGCCTCTAGGGCGACGTCTACCATTGTTGTTCCCCCCTCTGCCTCTGGCGGGGAACCGACTCTGTGCGTCAGGTGAAGTCCCTTGAGATTGTTTATGGAACCACATTTTCCCACTTTTCTGGCCTTTGGGGTAAGGCCTAGAAGGAGTAGAAAAACGGACTCTGATGGCAGAAAGAGTCTTGCCATCAGTCTCGCACCTAGTCAAGGTTTCTTTCACTTGAGGACCAAAAAGAGATGATCCATCAAACGGGGAATTAGTGAACGATGTTTTGAAGGGGTCCGCAAAGTTGCATAGCCGCATCCAGGCATGCCTGCGTAAGGCCACTCCTGTCCCTGCGGCCCTGCTCGCTCCATCAGCCGCATACGAAAGGAGGCGCATGGAGGAGTTAGCTATGGAGTTCAGGGTAGCCAGCTGAGTGTTCATCTTGTCTTGAAACCCCGCAGCTGTAGGATCCTTTAACATATCACTCGCTTCTTTGATCAAGTCTCTTTGAAGACGAGTAAAATGGCATAGGTAGTTCAGCGAACGCATTGCAAAGGTCGCTGATGAGAACATCCGCTTCCCGTACCTGTCCATAGACCTAGATTCCTTGTTAGGTGGATGGACAGGCACTGAAGGATCAGCTAGCTCCTTCTTAGTGGCAGCAGCAACCACCATAGCATCCACATAAACTCCCTTTGTCAGAAACTGTTTATCTACTGGTGCCGTAATAAATTTTGAGGGTCTCCTGGGAGTGGGGTCCACTGAATCAGGAGCCGTCCATGCCTTTTTTGCTACCACCTGCATGAGGGGGTCAAAGGGGGGAGACACCCAGGAGGTGGAAGGGTGAGAGCCAAACGCCTCAAGATACACAGATTCATCCTCCGAAGGGTTGAGGGCTGGCCAATTTCCCCTCTGTTTGAGGATTTCTAGAATGTCTGCGAAGGAGACATCTTCAGAAGGGGAACGGGGGGAACCCTCGGAATCCTCTAAATCTGTGTCAGAGGTGACGGACTCAGGTGAGTCTATGTGTTTCCTCTTACACTTTCTCATCTGAGGGGGCTCTTCTGCCAATTCAGGAGAGGCCTCGGAAGAGGATGAGATCCCCACAGGGGATTCCTGAGGAGCTGGCTCTCTGCGGTCTGGGATGAGGGAGTGAGTAGACTTGACCTGAGGCACCGAAGAGGGAGGGGTGGACGGAGCTGACTGTGGAGTTGAACCAGGTTCCAACACACTCCGCATGACCTCGAACGCACCCCTGTCAGGCAGAGCCAGAGGTCCTCGCTCCGAGAAGCTGAAAACCTCCCTCGGCACCGACAGTGATGGCTCCGAGGCTGATATCGGAGCCGAACTCACCAGCGCCGAAGCACCGAGAGGGAGAGCGGGGTCGGACAAGGGTCCGATGCCACTCACCCCCTCGGAGCCGACGAGGGAAGTCCGGCGCCGAGATTCTTCTAAGGAAGAAATCGGAGCCGATGACGGAGCCGAAGACATTTGTATCGGCTCCGACGCTACCACAGTCTCGGTTCCAAAACGCCCCGGCTCCGAACTCAAAGGAGTTGGAGGAGGAACATAATGAGGAACAGGGTCAGGCATCGACTGATGAGTCGGGCTCTGAAGCATTTGGGCCAGTGCCTCGGACTTAAGAAGTCGACTCACTACCATCTGAAGGTCATGGTCCGAAAGCCTCGATGACCTAGAGGAGTGAGATCTATGACTCCGTTCAGACAGCAAGGGAGATGCTGGAGCCGAATGAACGGAGCCAAGGGAAGGTGACCTGGACCTCTTTCTAGATTTTTGCTCCGAAGGTTTAGTCAGAGCCGACACAGGAATTTCCGATACCTCGGCTCCAGCCGGAGCCGAGGAAACCACAGAAGCTGCAGTCTGAGACTCATCGGCTCCAGCCGGAGCCGATGTAGAAGGAGGTTTCGAAGCTTTAGGCCTCGACTCAGTAGCTGGAGCCGAGGACCTAGAAGCCTTAGAGGGTTTTCCCGAAGAAACAGTAAGGGAACCCTCAGGCTTAAGTAAACCTCTCAAGATAAGTTTATTTTTTCTTTCCTGCAGGACTCTGGGGCTGAAGCCATGGCAAACAGCACAAGAGTCCTGCAGGTGCAAAGGTCCCAGGCAGTAAACACAAGAAGTGTGACCGTCTGTCAGAGACATTTTCTGACAGCACGAGTCACACTTCTTGAAGCCTGAGACCTTTGAATCCTTGGACATTATCAAGGACCTAAGTGTAACCACACACAAAAAACACACACACACTGATTACACTATAAAGGAAGTTAACTAAATTATACTAATAACTATTTAGTTAGCTTAAGTAAAGGATATATCCCTAACACAACACAAACACTCCACTAGGGATAGAAGGGCCCGAAGGCCTAAAGGAAGAACTTTCAAGTTCTTGAGGGAAAAAAATTTGAAAAAGGAAGAAAGGGATGAAATACCCTAAACTAAGGGAAATATGAACAATTTAGCTAAATAAAGGGGATTTAAACTAGTTTAAATCGACAGATTAAACCACTGACCTGAGCCGGTAGAAATACAACACCTCGATCGCTGTAGTGGCAAACGAGATCTGAGGTAACTCACGCCTAGCATTGTGGGATATAAGGGGAGCCTCGAGCCGGTGGAACCAACTCTCGAGCTTTTAGAGTGGCCGAGTCGGAGCCGAGGTCGGCTCCGAACCCATCCAGCAAGAATGAAGGCGAGATAGACAACTTAACATCTGAAGTTATGGATACCTACAAAGTGAATGATTTTGTGTAGAAAATGCAATTCTCAAAGTCACAGCATGATGGAACAGTGAGTCCCCAAATTAAGGAGAAAGAGGGGGAATGAGAAGCATCTGATCACTTCCCACGTGAAGATACTCTGGAGCCTTCAGTAGTAAGCCAGTACAAAAGTTTAGGGACCACTGCCGCTACATGATGGTCAAATGTGAGATCGTTGTCAACCTGTGTACCCAGGGAAGGAGCAGTCAATGTTTTGGAGTGACAGGACAGTGTGTTCCCATATGAAAGAGCAACATATGATGCAGGATGCAGTTGAAGAGAATATGTCACAGGAAGATGTTCCAGAATTTTCTGTAGAATGTCAGCAGGAAATGGAGAACACAGAATGTGCCCTCTGTTTAGAAAAAACCTGATCTAAGGGAAGAGTTGCTTGATTTAATAGGTGGATAGACAAAGACTGATGAAAGAAATAGATTACAGAAAGTCAATAAGACCTGAAATGTTAGAAGTTAGGTAAAACAAATGAGCACAGTAACAGTCTTGATTCATGTGATATAACAGAAGTGAATAGAATATATTACTGTGCAGCTAAATTAATAACAGGCAAAGTATTACCACAAAAACACAGAATAGGGGAAAGTAAGGGAAAAATCAAAGCCCAGCATGGAAGCATGGAATAGTGAAAACTAATTAAGACAAGAAGTGTCACTGTTAGAAGAGTATAGAAGAGGGAAAAGATCAACAAAAGTACTTAGAAAGATAGTCATGATAAAAGCAATGTGCAGTATCACAACAAACCAGGATCTATCATACACTATTGCAAATAATAAACTAACGAATTCAGCACAGGAAGATTAAACTTAGAAGATATGCAGCTACATTTAAAGGAAATGTGCAAAATAGGCAATATATTCATGACCCAGAAAAGTTTTATAGAGAACTGGAAAACAAAGGGAACAGAAATGCTTCAAAAAAGAAGAAATAGACACATTGTGGAGAAATTTCTATGAAGACACAATGGAACATAACAAAAATGCTGAATGGAGAGAAGTAAAAGAAACAGTTTGTTTGTGCCTTTCGGCTTTTCCCAGTTAGGGGTCGCCACAGCAGAACTCCGGTCCGCTAACGATTGGCAGTAGATTTTACATGCTGGCTTTCCGGGCCTAACGCACAACCTTTAATGAAGGAACGCCCATTCACGCATGTCGCTACACAGAAGATGCTCTGAGAATCGAATGGGCAACGTCTAACTGTGAGGCGACAATGCTACCGTAGCACCACCACCGCAGTCTAAGTAAAAGAAACAGTAAGAAGTTCAAATATATATGATATAAAATGGGATGAACAAAATTATGAATATCTCCTAATTTGAAAACCCCAGGCCCAGATGTAATATCTAACGTCGGACTAAAGTAATAACATTTTAAAATGAAGATTTAATCCTGACGGGAAAACAACATATTCATATCCTGAACAGACACCAGCCTGGATAACAACAGGAAAATAATACTCCTCCATAAGAGTGAACCTGCAAGCAAACCTAAACAAACATAGACCAATGGTCCACCCAGCTATGCAGAGGAGATTCTGCATAGGTGTGTGTGTGCTGTGCTTGGCTATGTGATGTGGGTGGTGTGGTGTGGTGTGGTGTTTGTGCTTGCAATCTCCTCTTTGCCAGGAGTACTGACTGTTGCATGACAGAGCATGGATTCCAGATTACTGATATAGATGCATTTCTTGCAAACACTGTCTCAGTATGCCCATGTCGACTAGACTGGCAGGAGAAACTGATGGGAATTGTCCAGACATAATGTTCTGATACTTGGATGGACTTATGGAGAGAGGGTTTTGATAAGTGTTTATCCACAAGAGTGTAGACCACAAAAACTTTCTTAAATGTAAAATAACTGGCCTGAAGCCCAAGTGCTAAAACCAAAACTAAGAGGGTTAGAATAACAGACAAATTTAATCAGGCTACTAACTAGCATCAATAAATACAGCAGAATAAAACCACTTCAACACTTAAGAGCACGCAGCAAGGCAAAACAAGGTAATAAAGTAGGAAGAATATAATTAGAGTAAAAGCAGCTGAATAAAGTGTAATTTTTTTTTGTTTTTTTTTTTTGTTTAGTGGAGAGGGAAGAAACAGAAGATAATTCAAGATTAAGAAACTAAAGGGGTTGACCTTCCTAAATGCTCTTTCGGTACACAATAGAATGAGCTGATGAGATGGATTGGGAGGAGTGTCCAAGTTTGCGGATGACTGTAAGTTGGGTGTTGTCATTGACTCCACAAATGATGTTAACATAATATAAGAGGGTCTCACAGCAACAAATGACTGGTGCCAAAGTCATGACCTTAAGTTAAACACTAAAAAAACGTATTATACCATTCACCAGACACGGCCTCTACTAATTACCACATCAACAGCAACTCTAAGCACACAACCTGTGGTGAAAGACCTGGGTACACAGGTTGACAACGATCGCACATTTGACCATCATGTAGTGGCAGTGGTCAGAAAAGCCTTTTACTTGGTTCATCTCATAAGTAAAGGTATTGCATCCAGAAAAAAAGGAGGTTTTTAATCTCTGTACTCCTCCCTCATTAGGCCAGTAATTGAGTACAACGCCCCATTTGGTATGGGCCTCTCCAAATACCTGCACCAACTGGAAAGGTCACAGAAATACCTTACAAAGAGAATCCATGGCCTCCAACACATGTCCTATGTGAACAGCCTCAAATCACTATCATTCTACTTGGTATCCTACAGATTGCTCAGAGGTGATCTGTGTCTCACCTACAAGGCAACCTCAGACCCTGCTCTACGAGAGATGCTCCATATCCATAAGTCTAACTCCTCACATATTACCAGATCAAAAGACCCAAATCTAATATGTGACATTAACAAAACTTGCTGGAGAGACAAATTTGTCTCCCTGAGGCATCCCCATCTCTGGAATAGACTCCCCATATACATCAAAGTAGGTCACTAACCCTCTTCAAGTGCAACCTTAATGGGTGGATGGAAAACCACAAATTTGTCCCAGGGGTTCCACCTATGTCCCTTATCGACAGGGGTAACAGGTGCTTATTGAGGTTTCTTTTTTGAGGATAAACTCTTGGCTAGGCTTGTAAGGGCTCCAGGGGCCATTAGCCTAGTAATCTCCTATGATCCTATGATCTAATAATTTGCCTTCCAACAATGTATAAACTACATAGTGAAATTGATGCTGACAGAGTTTAGACTCAATCATGGCAATAGAACAAAAAAGCAGCAAAAGAAATCCATATCTCTTCTGTGTCTCTGCATGACAGTGGCACAGGAAAATAACTTTCTTGGGTGGCGTAAGCCATGGAACCTTGCTGGCTAGGCTTACGTAGGCCCTTGGGCTGATAGCCTAGTACCTACCTATGAACCTATATGGAACAAAGGATCATTTGTTGTTAAATAAAATCATAATGGAGAATTATAGAAAGGGGATGAATCTAAGTATGGCAAGGATAGATTACAAAAAAGTATTTGCCAGCACCCCACATTCATGGATAAAGGAGTGCTTGCAGATGTACAAGATATGCCCTACATTGATCAATTACAGTATGGTGGCCATGAAATATTGGCAAAAAACTTTGCAGCTAAGCCATGATAAAGGATGAATTATTATCCTAGGGTTAAAAATTCAAAGGTGGGTATTCCAGGGTGACTGTCACTACTGCACTTTTGTCTTTCACTACTGCACTTTTGTCATGCCCTTAACCCATTAAGCTGTCTACTTAACAGATTATATCATGGTAACAATTTGGCTCCCAGAAAACAATAAAGTGTAAAGACTTATCTTTTTGTGGATCATTTAAAACTGTAGAGTTCATCAGATAAGGAGCAGAAAGCACAAATGCAAGTGGTCAAACTTTCTCAGATGATATAAGAATGTCTTTTGGTCTTGGCAAATATGCAAAAGCAACCTTTAAAGCAGGAAAACTGCAGCACAAAGAAAAGATCAGTCTGGGACAGAAATACGATTTAAAGGCAATGTATAAATATTTGTGAATCGATGAAGGACTGACAATAAAGCATGGACAAATTTGAACAAAACTCAGTAAGGAATATTTTGGAATACTAAAATTAATATTGAAAATAGCTCTGAAATTTAAGAAGTCCAAGCTATAAACCAATTTGTTCTTCCTTTTCTAACTTACTGTTTTCGGATGACTAACTTGGCCAAACAGATACTGGATGAACTGCACAAGAAAACAAGAAAAATGCTTCTTGCTTATCAAAAGATATATAAAAAACAGTGTATACCAAGATTATATATTCCACATTCTGAAGAAGGTATAGGCTTCCTCAAAACTGATTACATGTATAGATCTGCAGTTGTAGCACTGCATGCATATCTGCTGACCTCACAAGACTCAAACGTAGTGAATGTTTAAAACATGAGGAGAACAAATCTAAGATGAATTCCCTACTTAGTTTACCAGACATATATTGGTGCCAAACAGAAATGGAAATCAAACCATAAGTAGAAAAAAGTCAGGTAGTAACTGAATGTGAAAAAAAAAAAACAAAACAAAACCAAGAATTTAAGGAGAAAGATCGGATGAAAGGGCAAGAAATGTGGAAAGGGCTTAAATTTAGTTGTAAGTACAGAAAACCCCTGATACAACCCCAAGTTGATCAGAACCTGACTCAAGAATGGTTAAGGAGAGGTGAATTTAAACCAGATGATGACAGGTTAATATTGGTGGTCCATGACAGTGGGCTATGTACACATTGGCTTACAAAGTCCATTGCACATGTGGAAGAAATAGATAAATACAGGTTCTGTAAAACAGAATTGGAAACAGTTGTGCATCTTGTTGCTGGGTGTGATATACTAAGGGCAGAGGGCCTATATACTGAAAGGCATAATAATAATATGACAAGACTGTTGCATTTAGGATTGTGCAAACATTACAATATTGAAAATCTCCAAGTGCTCATAAGCACTGGAAACATGAGCCACAAAGCATTATAGGGAATGATGAAGTTTCATTCACATGGGATCACCCCTTACAAACAGTTCAAAAAACAGATGTGAGAGAACTAGATATAGCAGTCTATGAAAAGAAGAAAAAAAGTTGTATTCATCGTTGAAATTACTACACCCAGTGGTTACAGTGTCTTATGTAGAGGGAGACACAAAGTCATAAAATACCAGGCTGTGTAAGCAGAAATGAGGGCAAAGTGGAAGGATAACCAGACAGTTTCAATAACAGCAGGAGCAATGGGTCTCATAAAAAAGAATCTACAGTCATATTTAGATATGCTACCAATACATGTAACTCCATATGAAATACAAAAGGAGTCAGTTCTAGGCTCATTGCGGTTACTGTGAAGACCACCTTTGGTTAACATCAAAGATTGAAATACTAATTTCATGAACTTTAATCCTACTTTGACTTAGAAATGGGATCCACTCCCATCATGGTGTTAGTAACACAAAAAACTTGGAAAAAGTAAAGCAAGAAACATTAGAAAATACCACCAGAAATGTTATACAATTTTCCTTTTCTTTCCTTTCTTTGCCCTTCCTTTTCATTCCTTTCCTGTACAAGGGAGCACCTCATGAAAACTGCAAGGTGGAATACAATAACATTTAGTAAAATACACTCATTTATTTAAACTACTCAGTTAAGCAGTACTATATAAATTATCAAGTAATGAACCTTCCAGCGGTAAGAGTACCTGCATATTTCACTGCACTCCCTAAACAAAAAAATTCATAAATACAGTACAAAATTACATATTCCTTAAATGCTGACATTGCAATTCACTGCATGGATCTTAGTGAGCAGTCTGACATGGCTGTTCCTATATGGTGCCCAATAAACATAAAAGATATGCAAACAATATGAATAACTATACTTAAACAAGTCTTTAAATATAAGAGGGGCTGTACAATGTACAGTTACAGTAGGCCTTGCTCCACACAGCATAGCCCACATATAATAAAGTCTGTTGTAAGGGTATTGGTAAATTGGTGGCTTGAAAGAAATTAAAAATAGGACAGTTAAAGCAACGCTGCCACCTCAGCATGTGCCTGTTAGTTTTGGTAATTAATATTATAAAGCAAAGATGTGAATATGGGTTGCAGATACTGCATGGAAGATGGATAGTGGGAATAAAGTATAAATATGTATGCCATATGCAGGTAAATTGGTCATGGTTGCAAGAAGTCAGATATTGATTGATTGATTGAATAAAGTAATAAAATTGAGATATTATTAAACAATGTAGGATTTCAATTAAACAAGTCTAAAATTAAAGGTTTTGGTGTAGTAAGAAAAATTAATAGAATATATTATAATAGAAAAGAAACATAATAGGGATACGATTTGGTGAATTGAAAGAGTAACAGAACAAATGAAAAGAAAGTTGAAAAAGTAAAGAAACAGACTTCAAGGTGGAAACATTTTACTATATTAAAGCATACATGTTAAATACCTATGCATCAGGAAATTAGCATTCTTTGGTGGAGTTTATATATTTCCGAATAATATGGAAAAAAGATATAAAGGATGATTTTTCAATTTTATTTGGGGTACAAGATTTAATCCTGAGAAATGAGGTATACTTTATAATAGAAAAGGAAGACTGAATTTGAAAAGAAAAAAAACTTTCGGTATGTCTGGTATCTCTGCATTTGCTCTTGGTAATTAAAAATTCAAGAAAGAGTGTGGTGTGAAAATGTTGAATGTGAGACATAAGGCAATATAGAATAAAGAGAAAGAAAAGATAGAAATGAAAAATATATGAATAAAATAAAGTTATGGAAAAGAGACTGGGTTGGTATATTAAAGAATGGTATAAAATTTAATGGATGATTGTTGTTTAATATATCTATGGAAATAATTAGGGCAGATGTTGGAAAAGCTATATATGAAAGAAGGAAAATATCTGATTTTTTTTTATGAAGAAAATTATATTTTATGGAGGTTATTGCTAAATAAGTTACCTGTAAAAAGTGAAATGAAATATAAAGTGTTGGAAGAGAAAAATTTAAGGAATGTAATGAAGGAAAAGCTAAAGACTTTTTCCTAAATTGTATAAATAGTAAAAATTATTGGGAAATTTTTAAAAAGAATACAGACTGAATGGATTTGAAATATGCAGATCATACCATATGGAAAGTATGGAAAGGAAAGCAAAAATGAACTTGAGAAAGGAGGCAAAATTATGTATTGCTTATTCATGTTATAAAAACAGTTTTTCAGAGCTAATTATATAACAAAAATACAGAAAATGAAAATATTATGAAGGAAATAAAGGAATGTTATGGACAAAGTTTTTAATAGGAAAGTAGCATTGAGGTAATTTTGCATTATTTTGATTTGATCTTTCAAAATTAGATTGTGTTAAATGAAAGAAGAATGTGAAGATGGGTTGCAAAGAATGTAAATAGTGTATACAACGTAAAATGTAGTAAACAGTGTAAATGTGAATATTTGTATACGATTCAAATAATATAAATAATGCAAATACTGTGAAAGAGGTAAATGAAGCAACCCCTACTCTTTTGACCTGTTATTTGGTATGATGCCCCTGCACTGGCCCAGTAATCAAGAAGTCTCAATCCTCACCACTGGCAACAGTGAGGGATGTACACAATGGGAGGATGACAAGTACACACACAGTAAAGTACAATTTTCCCTTAAGAGCACACAGAGATCACAGTCAGTCTGGGGCTGTTTTCTCCCTTTTTTCTCCAGATCCCCAATAAGATTCCCCACTAGCACTGCTATAGGGTTAAGATCTCAGCTTAGGGGACAAGCCAAAACCTTCAGCACCCTCTCTGTCCAAGCAGTGTTTTGTGTCCCTGCCCAAGTAGCCGACACACATTTTGTAATTTGATTTATATACAAATACACACACACACACACACACACACACACACACACACACACACACACACACACACACACACACACACCTGGGGAAGGCTGGCACAAGTTTACTAGCTATGCCCCCTTCTGCCCAGACTATAAGGTAGTTATCATTGTCAACAACCCCTACTTATCAGCTACTATAAAGTCCCTTACAAAGGGTGACCAATCCTACTGTGTAATGTTACTATTATCCAAATGGTAAGTGTGACCAAGACCAAAGCTATTTAGGAGGGGCCTGCACAGTGCCACCAAATACATATGCAAGTACGCTAAGAGATTAAATATGTCTCACAAATATCAGCCATGAAAATAGGTTTAAATATATTTAATAATAAAAAATAAAAGAACAAGACATACTAAAGCAACACAGTAACTGCAGAGTTCAGAATCATAGGGAACTATTGTAAAACAACATTGTAGGACAGTCTCAAATAAATACAAAAAACATCTAAACTAATCTTTCATATCTATATCTAAGAGAAATTACTGTACCCCGGTTACTTACTATTAGCAAGGCAAGTGCAGATGAGAGGATATTTTCAGGTCCAAGACAAGATACAAAATGTACAGTCTTTCTCTGACAGAGTTCTTAAATTACTATCAAATATATACTACTGGGTCAACTTGGATGACATCACTCTTTGTCATCTGCCTTCAGTTCCCAGGCTAACAAACACCAACAGAATTTTATCATCTCTGATTAAGTACATATCTCTCACATGTTTGCTCAGAACTGGAAGTTGTAAAACAATTAAACAGTTTTACATTTGAAACCTAGTAATTATTTTTGTTTCAAGACAATAGAAAAACCATTAGTTCTAGACATTGTGTCTGCGCTGAGCTGAAACTGAGAAATAACAGAATCATAAAACACTTGGATTTCAACTTATTTTCATGAAGTTTTCCAAGTTAACTCTGTATGTTCCAGATTCTACCATTAAAACATACATTTGTACAGGTATCTAGTTTATATACATTTCTGTTGTTTTTCAGTAGTGTACACTGTGGTTACATTGTTGAAGCTCAGTACATAACATACAGTTCTATAGTAATCATAGCAGTATTCACAAATTACATAGTTTGATGACAATATTTACAAAATTCCAGCTAGCTGGGCTGGCAGCATCACAGTTGGCATGAGAGAGACTGCTGTCTGAGCTTCAGTTCATTCTGAAATGGAAGGCAATGAAGTTGTTTCAGTGAGCATGAAGGATTCTGTAGTAGAAGAAAAAGCTGTTTCTGAAGAAAATGGTGACACAGAAGTCAAGGTTGTGACTTCAGGAAGCTTAGCAACACCAATATCAATGTCACTGATGTTGGAGAATGAGCCATGAAAAGATGAGGTAATGCAGTGAAGTGTAGCAGTCAAGACGTTGCCTGGAGAAAAAGAGGAGATAAATGGAGATGAAACAACAAAGGAGAATGGGAAAGATGAAGAGAGAGCATATCCATCTGCTAGAGTAACAGACTAAGTAAATGTTCTGTATTAGGATTACATCAGATAATGGAAATGAACAAGAATATGGAACAACAACATGAACAGGAGTGAAATGAGGATGGAAGTTTGATATCTAAAAGACTGACATATGCAGCAGTGGCTGCAATAGACACACAGCAACAGGAACAAAAAAAAGGAGAAAATATTCAGCAGGAGAATGTGAAGAAGAAGAAAGTGGGTGGTAAAAGCTAAAGTAAAAAAATGAAGAAAAAAATCCATTGACATATACTTTATTTTTGGCAATATTCACAACTGGATTTACAGTAACAGACTTTAGCGCTCTTAATACATTTAGGAACTAAATCTTTTCATGAAGTGACTTTTGAAACTTTTATCTTGGTAGAATACTTTATGAATGAATATGAGCAAATGTATTGTAAGTCTTTGGAATGAGCATGTCTACCAGAACTGAAATATGCAAGTTAAAAGAAAAAATTAGTGCAGTTTAGAATTCCAGACATAGGTGAAAATGAATCAAAAACATATTTTAAAAAGTGCATGACATAAAAAGTTGTTGAATGAAAGAAAATTGTGGATGGGTGCTTGAGAGGTTTCGGTAACTTTGAATATAGAAGAGGGCAAATGCAGCATGCATCTTGCATCTAATGTAATAGTTGTGAATGAAACAAGGGGAAATGTAAAATTCTGGGAACAGTACTATACTACTCTACTATACTAAAATTTACAAAAAATGTAGATACCCTTCAAGAGAGCCATACACAGGCAAATAGCTGGCGCTGGAATCATGGACTAAAACTCAATGCAAAAATACATAATAGCACACTTTGGAAAGCAGCAACTCCTGAAAATGATCACATTCAGAATACACCCTTAAAAGTAGAAAGAGTGGTCAGGGATTTGGGAATGCGTGTTAAAAACAAACTGACCTTTGACCACCATGTGTCTACTGTGGTGGGAAAAATCATTCTATGTTGCATGAATTATTAGTAAGGGAATGGCATCTAGGTCAAAGATGGTCATTGTTCCACTGCACTCAGCTCTCATTAGATCAGTCTTTGAGAACAATGAACCCTTTGGCATGTTCCTGGCTAGGCACTTGAAACAGCTTCAGAGACCATAGAGGTTCCTTACTAAAAATTACTAGGAGTAAACAACAAGTCTCATGCAGACCATCTCTGTGCCCTATTTCTGTACTCAGTCTCCTCCAGACTGCTGTGCAGCAATCTATACCTAGCCTAAAAGTCATCTTCTGATCCCACACTGATGAATTTGTTGTACATCTGCAAAACAGTATTAAAAACCTTTTCTCTGCAGCAGGTTTCCCATCCTTGTGAAGCAAATCTCATCCCTAACCCTATTCAAATATAACTTGGACAAATGGATGGGAAATCTTAAACTGGTAAACACCTGTTTCCCTAATGGACAGAGGCACGTTGGGAATGCTTGATATGCCTACAGCATAACTGTAAAATTCCTTGGCCACTGACAAATGTCACCAATATTTTGGTAAATTTGGGGTAAACTTGTCCGGGCTTAAAATGGACCTTGGTCCGAAAGCCTAGTAACCACCTATAAATCTATGGCCCTAAAGCATTCTTTTTTTGGGTATGTGTGTGATCTGTCATGTCTTATACATACATGTAAAAAAGGCAGTATAGGTAATGTAGAGGACTTGGGCATTTAAGGAGGAATTACAGACGAAATTATAGAAAATGTGACTTGATGACCATTTTTGGTTTGATTACTCTGATTATGGATGAAAGAAGGAATAGTTAATGAAATAAAAGGGAACAAATGCAAGAAGAAGATCAAGGTGAACAACTGTTAAATAAAGAAACAGAACTGGCAAGGGTAAATGAACAATGGAAAAAGGGAAACCAAGACAACAGGGCAAAAACAAACACACAGCAAAACATGTATGAAAATATTGGAAGAGAGAATATCAGGAGAGAAGAAATAAAAGAAGTTTTTATGGAAAATAAATACTATATATGGAAAATAAATTTGTTTGTGGCTTTTTCCGGTTAGCGGTCGCCACAGCGGAACTCCGGTCCGCTAATGATTGGTAGTTGATTTTTACATGCCGAGTTACCAGCCCTGATGCACAACCTTCAACGAAGGTACGCCCATTCACGCATGTCTCCACGCAGAAGATGCTCTAGCTGAGAATCGAACCAGACAGCGTCTTACTGTGAGGCAACAACGCTACTGCAGCACCACCACCGCTGATTATATTTAACACAAGAGGAGGGGAAGGGGAAATTAGTATTACTTCAGAAAGTCAGACAAAGACTAAGAGGGTAAGATGAGGAGCAGAGAAAAGAAAACAAAAGATGGGGTAAAAAGATACAAGAAAAGGGAAAGAGTAAAATTAAAGTGGTTTCATTAAATGGGATCAGCAAGAATGATGTTGGGTTTGTGGTCTAAAAGGATTGATGCTGATGTCATTTTTTTTTACAGGATGTAAGTATTCTGAGACAAATAAAAAATAAATTGATAAATAATCAATTATGATTTGGGAGGAAAGAGTGTGGACAATATGGACAGATACACATTCTGGGATTGTAGTGCTCGTTAAAAATGAAGAAATAAAAATCATGGATGATAGTAATGTTGACAGATAGAGTGTTATTGTGTGATTTAACTGAAGCCATCAAGATTATGTTACATGCATGGTTACATGCATGTACAAATATGAAGGAGAGAAAAAAGAGATTTATAGAGATTAAAAAATATGCAATTATATAAGGTGATTTTAATTGTAACTTAAGGAAACATTTTAAATTATGCAGGATATTAAAATAATGAAAGGTGATAAAAATGCTCTAAGTTTAAAACTGCTGTTTGACTGCACTGCCTTTTGGAGTTTATTGTTATTGATTTATTTATTCATTGCTTTTGTTTACTGGTAATGTCTGACTGAGCACAAGTCCCATTTTCAGCAGAGGCCTGGTGAGAAATGCTATTTTACAAAATGAGTAAAAAAGCTATACAAGATTTACATAATGTACAATGTAAGTTTCTACACTTAAGGTTTGGATATTCCCATTACTTTTTGATTTTGGTATTATTATATTACAATTTGTTGTATTTTAAACTCTGTTTATTGCAAAGACTTTGTTTTTTCTGACGTCTTAAAAGTTGTGGCTTGGGTTTGTTAGGAAACATTCCTTTTGCTTTCATTGAATTCATTGATTGAAAAAAAATCAACCCAACCATTCTTCTCACATCACTCTTGCTGTTCGCATTTAATGAAACTATGTTAATATTACTATTTTCCTTATCTTGACCCTCTTGAAAAACAATTTGGATCAGTTAATGGTGAATGGCAAATTCACACCTGGGGTAGTGCCTATATCCTTTATGGCCAATCTGTAACATACACAAAGCTTAGGCACAAATTCATGCCATCTTCTTGCCCTCAGTGGCCATATATTGGGTAAAATCAGTTTACAGTGGCTAGGCTTGTAATGGCTCTTAAGCAGTTAGCATAGTAATCTCCTACGGAGAAGGAGGCCAGGGAATTGTTATGGCTAGGCTTGTATAGGCCCTAGGGCCAATAGCCTAGTACCAACCTATGAACAGGAATTATATATAGCTAATTAGTGGGAGGAGCAGAGAAACAGTTTTCTTATTTAAGTTATTCACCTACATTCCTCTTTAGCTACAAGAGCTCTGACTGCATTCATTTTTGGAATTTTTCCCATCCCCCCAACTGTTGTGATTTTAAACTTGGCACCTTAATAGCTGCCTGTTCCTGTTGTAAATTAGAGTATGCAAGCCCCTCCCAGTGCTATTTCTACTTGACACTGATAGCTCAAGCTGATAAGGCACTTCCAGTAGAGTCTTAAAACTCAAGTTAGCTTCTGTTTTATATAATCCCATTTAACTGTCTGCACACTGCAATAGTCTTTGTGTTAATCTGAAATTTTCATTGTTCTTTTCTGCTTGTTTTGAGACCTTAGTATTGTAGTATCCCTCACAATAGTGAGATAATTGTGAATTGCTGCAGTATCTCAGCCTCATTATTCTACTGCATTTTTTCTCTTTGCTTTTTACTTAGACTGGGAACCTTAGTCTTGTAGTATCACTCAGCTCACAATAGTGAACCAATTGTGAATTGCTGCAGAATCTGAGTCTTACATATGCACTTATACTATATTTATACTGTTTACTGATTGGATTCCTCTCTAACTCATCTGCTATAATCTGTGCTGAGCTATGCAGCACAGGTTTGTAGTGTCCTGTATAAAAGCAGGCACCTAGAGCTGTAATTGCCCATTTAAAATTTCCTATGCTATTTTCCCAAGTATCTAGCTGAGTGTGGAGCCACTAGTTTGCTCACTGAGAAGCATTACCCCAAGGGTATTTGTTTAGATAATTTCTAGGCCTCTCCTCCAAGCTAAACAACTCTAAACCCAGATTATATCACCTCTCATAGATCACAAAAAAAGAATCCACAGCCATAGATGCGCACTTTTCTACTCTGTCTGCAGCCAGCCCGGTGGAAATGGGTATCTTGAGACAATGTAGCAAATGTTATGTTTACTGACAGCCACATTATTCTTAAGCAGACTGACACAGTATGTGAGAGATGTAATTACATTATTGCCTTTGGAGTCAAAGCTCTGGTATACAGACGTTGACATCTCCAAGTATGTTGCAAGTAGCCCATACACTATACCTAATATGGGTCACACACAAACTCAGATATGTTGAGGCTTTTAAATGCAATATACCCAAACCGCAAAGGCCTCCTATTCTTCCAATCTACAAAGGCAACCCTCCCCAAGACACATACAGCCATATCATACAATATCTAAGCCTCTAAGCTCCTAAAGCAAGCTACCACACAACCCAATATATTGGTCATTGGAGACTCTATTGTGAGACACACTGATGCCCCCCCTCACTGAGCAAGAAGACAGGTATGGTCAGTTGCCTATCGGGGTAAGGATCCACTAGATCACAAATGCATTCAGGACATTGATCCACAAGTACTAGTATGACCCTGTCATAGTCCACGTGGGAGTTAATGACCTAAGAAATACCTCCCTGGACTATCTGAAGTGAAACATGATAGAGTTTTCAGATTATGTGTCCCAGGAAGGTATAAATCTAGCATTGAGCAGCATTCTACCTTCTCCAAGGAGGATGCCACAACAGAAGCTGATCAACTTTAAGAATTGGCCTACTTACTGGTGTCATTCTAAAGGGGTCCAATATGGGTTATCTTGGGAGGACATGGTCAAAAGACCACACTGCTTTGCCAGGAATGGTCTGCACCTGTCCTCACTAGGCTTTCAGATATTGGCCAAAGCATTATTCACCCCCTATTGGGCCTTTTTAAGCAATGCCAGTCTGATAAATCATCTATAGGTTATGATGTTCATAGGTTTTTACTAGGCTAATGACCTCAAGGGCCTTTTTAAGCCTGCCCATGCATCCCAAATCTCTGACAAGTTCTGGTACTCTTGTTAAGTGTAAGCAGGGACTTCAGAGATGAAACATTTAAAAGCAAGGACCTAGGAGATGAACCATTTACAGGCTGAGTGTGATCATTAGCGATATAGGTGACAAGGCAGGAATGAATTTCCTGTTCAATACATAGAAAACCTTGCAAACCACCTCTAAGACCAGTTGGAACACAGAGGAAATTGCAATAGAAATGAATATAAATGTATTGATTCCCTGTTACATACAACACCGCAGTTAAGATGTTGAAAAGCAAGATGTAGTCGATGCCAATAAGGAGATGAAAAGCAAAACCCAGAATTGATAGAAAAATTCACTTGTAACAACTGGAACCAAACCAACCGAAAAGCCACCACACGTTTCTTCTCCAAAACTTCTTTATTGACCTAGGTTTCGTTCATACGAACTTCTTCAGAATACATACTGCTACTTCAACACAAGGTTTATATACAATATAATATATTGAATAATTACTAAATTGATGTCATTGATTTTCACTAATGAATTCTTAAAAGGGAAATGTCCCTTTTTCAAAACATTTCATGTCTATTGAAAACCATTGTAACTACAATATTGTAATAAACCTAACTCAAATACATATATGCATTCTGATGTATAAAAATATATTAAACTATTTTATACTAAAAATAACAACATAAATAAATATACATGTAATCAACTATTAATAACTCATAAAATTATACCTTGTATTAAATTGTACATATACTAAAACATACCAATCTTATTTGATGTATATAATATATGGTATTTAAAGTAAAATGTGTATGAATACCTCATCTAACTTTGATTTTATATTGTATGGAATTATTACAATATACCAGAGGTCTAATATGATATAATGTGTATGATACCATAAGATTTTTAGTGAAGTGAAATAGATTAAATAAACATATATTTTTAACACTGCTGACAAGTATTACTACAATTGATTTTATTATATATAATTATATGTAATCCATCCATTTAACCCACTATAACCAAAAATTGATGTAATTTATGTTTTTACTATTAATTAAACTATATATGTGATACATGAGTATTATTGATGTGTCTATATAATATTAATTTTGTAACACATCATCTATTTCCCATAAACCCTATTCAATTTCAATAATGGCATGATAGTCAAATATTCATTTATACCTGGTGGAATATATGAATTCAAACGTATTTGCCATTTCAATTCCTCCATGTCTAAATGGTACATAATTGTCTTCCCCTGTAAATCATATTTAATTTGATTAATGACCATAAATTTAAATTTGTGGTCATTATTCTCAATAACATGTCTCGCTAGAGCATTAGTACTCTTATGATGTTGTATATCTAAAAGGTGTTCTTTGATCCGCTCTCTAAATTGTCTTTTTGTTTTCCCTACATAGAAGGCTTTACATTGTTGACACAAAGCCATATACACTACATTTAATGTTAAACAATTATAATGCCCGTATATCCTAATTTTACAACCATTAATCATTATTTCTGTACCAGAACAATGTATATAACTACATGTGGTACATGTTCCACATTTAAAGTTTCCTTTACTTCTATTGCCGCAGTTAAGGCTTTACTCCTCCACTAACCCCCAGATTTAATAAACTCCATGTAGGAATAGTGCAAGCCCTGTATGGAGTGTACCATGGCCGTGTCTGAAACTCCTCCTCGGCAGTGTGCCTTGCACATTAATGAAGGTGTGCTACTGAGGGAAAGCCATGTACACAGTTACTGAATCAGTGTAGAGGGTGTGTTACAGTGCTCAGAGAGGTGTAACACACCCCCTGCACTGTCAAAGTGCCATATGGCACTAAAATATTTATTTTATTTTACATTTGTTGACTGGGATAGTCCAACTGGATACATGTCCATTTTCAGCAGAGGCCTAGGGAGAAAAGCTCCAAAGGTATACATATACAATCATTACACTGTCATGTCGAACAGGAGTAATCATAACATAATACAAATATAACACATTTTACAGTCTAGTTAAATTTATGGAAATATACCACTTATTCTAGTACATTTAAATTTGTACAGTCTAACAATCTTCTAAACTGGCTTAACAAAGATATTTGAGTAGCACTTACAGACATAGGTTAGATACACCAGTATGGATAAAGATTTAGTCAGGCTTGGAGCAGACATATCCATTGAGACTTGAAATACTCCTTGAGAGCTGTTTTAAATTGAGATAGGGTAGTATCCAGGGTAATGTTAGCAGGAAGGGAATTCCAAATTTTGCTAGCAGAGTTGGTGAATGGGGAGTCACCAGCTGAGTTGTTAGATTTGATAGTTTGCACTAATAGTCTGTTAGATGACCGGAGTGATCTGAAGTTGGAGTAGGGATAGATTATGTTTTTCAGGGCAGGTGTATTATCTGGTTTGTTAAGTGCTTTGTGAGCAACAATGAGTTGATTATACTGAATCTGTGTGGGTAGCTCTAGCCATCCGAGATAATTAAGATTTTTACAATGATGTTTTCTATAGGGTAGACCAGTTGCAAATCTAGCTATGTTATTATAGCAGCTTGAGAGTTTAGTAAGATCAGATTTATTTAGGTTGGCTAGTAAAGGGGAAGCATAGTAGAGTGTAGAGAGTAGATGGGAGTGGGCAATGGAGGTCCTATCATATGGGATAAGGAATAACTTTATCCTATAACTATAAAATGAGCCCAGTTTTCTGTTAATGGTTTTGATTGCTTTGTAGATGTGCACATCAAACTGGCATCTGGTGAGATAATGGTACTGTTATTAGCCTTAATGGAGAGAGATAATGCTGTAGATCTTTGAGTGGGGATGGAAAGTAGGAGTTTTGTTTTATTAGGGTTTAGAATCAGACAGCGAGCGGCAAGCCAGTTCTCTACTAGGTTGAAAGTACTCTGAGTTATTGACAGCAGTTCTGTTTGCGAGGTGCCAGTGCATATCGCTGCGTCATCTGCATATTGAATGCAGATGGCTTCAGGATTTACAGTGTGGAGGTCATTGATAAAAATGGAAAACAGAAGTGGTCCCAAGATAGACCCCTGTGGAACACCTAGAGTGTTGAGTAGGAGGTTTTGAGAGTTTGTTCTGCCATAAGATGGGTAGTTGTCTATTGTGCAGGTAGGATTCAAACCATCGGGGAGGGTGAGTACCTAGGAACATTGTTGCCAGGGTGTTGATGAGAAGATGTGGTTAACCATGCTAAAAGCCTTTGATAGGTCCAAGAAAAGGGCTGAAGATAGCTTGTTGTTGTTTCTGTTATAGTTTATTGCATTAGGGAAGGTGAGTAGAGCTGTGGTGGTACTATGATATGATCTGAAGCCATGCTGGGAGTTAGCCAGTAGGTTGTTTTGGGTTAGAAAGTTCAGGAGTTGTTTATGGACACTTTGACAGTGCAGGTGGTGTGTTACATTGAAGGTTTTCCCAGCCAGTTGTAAAATTTCTATGTAAGGGATGTGTTACAGTGTCCGTAACACACCCCCTGCACTGTCAAAGTGCCATATGGCATTAAAAGATGGAATTGAAAAGTGTTTCCTGGCCAGTTGTAAAAGTTATATGTAGGGAGTATGTTACAGTGTCTGTAACACCCCCCCCTGCACTGTCAAAGTGCTGAACAGCACTAGAATATTAAAATAAATGTGTCCTTGGCCAGTTGTAAAACATTATATTTGTAGGGGGTGTGTTACAGTGTCCGTAACACCCCCTCCTGTACTGTCAGAGTGCTGTATGGCAGTAAAATTAAATGTTAAAAAGTAGTATCCCTATTATTTATGTTTTTTTTATTATTTATTATTTTTGTGGTGTGGCACTTAAGAAAAAACATTTCAGACATCTAAAAATAGAAACCGGATGCTTTAAATTTTAATAGAAAATGTCACGTTTAAGCATAGCTGAGCAGGTTTGCATGGTGTGGCATGGCACTCAGCAGCGATTAAACATAACTGAGAGCTGTATAGAACAGTATAGCTCTGATCACCATATCCTCTGTATATGAATGGTTAGAGTGCCGGCCTCATGTGCAGTAGGTGCAAGGTACAAATATTGGCCATTCAGTTTTTTATATAATGTGTAGGAATGACATGTGTATACAGTATTAATGCTAATGATCTGGTAATAAAGTACAACTGATAGGGAAATGTATATTTTTTATGTATATATTGAAATTTGTTAACCAGGTTAGTCCAGCTTGACCAGAAGGCCTTTTTCAGTGGAGACCAAAGTATAAAAGCCCCAGTTACACACAAGTGTCCGATACATTAAATTTACACTACCAGATAACATAGTGAAATGCACATATATAGGGGATATAAAGTAAAATAGGTGCACATAATAGATTATCATTAATGAACAAATACTTTCAATAATTGTTTTTTTTAACTCTGGTTTGCCCATAGCTAAGCACTGTTAAGTGAAACCAAGCAATGCTCAAACAGGACCTGTTTTAGCAGTAGTTAGCAATGCTCATCTCTGCTTAGTTGGTTTGGGCAGTGCTTAGAACTCCCAGTTTAAGCAGTCCTTAGCTCAGCTAAGCGGATTTTGTGCATGGCTAAGCATTTGCCACTTTAAGCACTGCTCAGCTAAGCGGGTTTGCACACTGCTAAGCAGAGCTTAGTATTTTTAAAAAATGGTCCAATGGTGGCAAAGGGTGAGAAAAATAGCCATATTTAAACTGCACAGGTGGGAATACAGCCAGAACCTGTTGGAGTTTAATCACTGTAGGTGCTATGGCTGGAGTCGGAGAGGGGAGGGGCGTGCTTTTGGTTGCAGAGCTGGGGCATATTGGAGTCCAGGGTCATGGTTGGGGTCCTTGTAAAAGACCATGGTGACAGACTGCTGTAGGGCAAGTACCAGTGCTCTGAATAAAGTTCGAGGCCTGGGACAATCTGGCACGTGACCTCACCAGTGTTACTGGAATCCCCCACACTGGTGAGCAGGTGCATCATCATTATGAAACAGTCACATATTGTTAACAGATATTCACCACACAGGACTTACAGGTAAAGAAATGACTGTAGTAGCTGTATGAAGGGTATACATCTGTTTCCAGATGTACTAGTGTGTAAACAGCATTGCTCATCCAGGAGATAAGTCTCCATGAAATAAAGCATCATGAAGTACAGTACTATTCCAACTGAATAAGACAACTAAAATGTTCTACGGTTGGTGCAGCTGTATGCCTGGTGCGTCTGTGAATGTGTGCTGATAGTCTAACCCCATGCCTATGAATGACAGCAGGATAGGTATAAACGTCCAGTTGAAGTATGCCAGTAGCACACACACACATCGGCACAGGCTACACCTTGTTAGTCATATATGCATATATTACATCTTGCTGTAATTCCTATACAGACTGAATTTCTGTGAACTGCTGGAAAGCTGATAGATCTGCTTTGAGATGCAGAATTAGAATCTATTTCAAACTGATAAGTACAATTTTTGCAACTTAATTTGCACTGTGCTGTATTTTTACACTTGCCCATTATTTATAGTGGTGCTGTATTATTTCTATCTCTTGTTGTCTCTACTGTGTTTTTTTCTCAGGGAAGCTCAAACTAGTTTCAGGGAGGGGGTTGTTGAGCCAGCCCACATCCTAGCTGTCATTGCCTGACATGTACCTTGTAATTCCTATACAGACTGCATTTCTGTGAACTGCTTGAAAGCTGATAGATCTGCTTTGAGCTGCAGAAATGGAATCTATTTCAAACCAAGAAGTACACTTTTTACAACTTAATTTGTACTGTGCTGTATTTATACACTTGCCTATTATTTATAGTGGTGTTGTATTATTTCTATCTCTTGTTGTCTCCACTGTGTTTTTCCCATGCACTCTTCCTGTTCTTGTGTTGGTGTTAATCTTGGTGGCTTTGAAACTGCCCGCTCCTCTTGTAAGTTTGTATTTGGATACTCCTTGCTCACTCAATTGAGTGCAGTGAGATCATATTCTGATTTCAGGCACTCCTACTGTGTACAAAGAGAGCATTTGAGAACAACCCCTGTAGCCTCTTAATCCTGCTGTGTTCCCTCCCTCAAAAAAAAAAAAAAAAAAAATATATATATATATATATATATATATATATATATATATATATATATATTCAGCTGCTGTTATGTAACTATCTTAGTCGCTGTTCTGAGTGCTGTTACTTACTCTGCACTTATTACTGCTTGCTAGTAGCCTTCTAATTTAATGCCTTCTGTGCTTGTTTTTTAGTCATTTGTTAATTTAGTTGCATTTAATTAAACTGTATTTGCCGTAATATTGATACACGTGTGCCAGCCTGCAGTGCATTGGAATTGTATTTACTGCTGTTTTAGCTGCTTTTCTGTAATAAAAAAAAATCCTAGCTTGTTTCCTGCCTTTCCTGTAACTTGTCTAGTCCAGATACAGACTTGCTGTATCCAGGACTGTTTGTAAGCTCCGGAGCCTCCCCAAGCCTTTCTGTGTTGGAGGGAAGCCTATTAGCTTATCAGTGGGAGTGGTAAGCACTAGGTAGCCTATCTACCACAGGATGAGAGGTTGCTGGCCCAGAAATTATAGTTTATTGTCCATTTGGGAAGTTCTTCCATCTTTTTCAACCTTCTGATTCAAAAGCCTGTGTTTGTGCTTGTTTCCTGCCTTTTCTTTTACTAGTCTAGTCCAGGTACAGATTTGCTGTATCCAGGACTCTTTTGTAAGCTTCTGAGCCCCCCAAGCCTTTCTATGTTGGAGGGAAGCCTTTTAGCTTATCAGTGGGAGTGGTAAGCATCAGGTAGCCTATCTACCATGGGAAGAGTGGGTTTTGGCCCATAAATTGTAGTTTATTGGCTGTTTAGGCAGTTTTCCATCTCTTTCAACTTGCTGTCTTAAAAGCCTGCATTTGCATTTGTTCTCCACCTTTCCTGTAACTAGTCTAGTCCAGGTACAGATTTGCTGTATCCAGGACTGTTTGTAAGCTTCTGAGCCCCCAAGCCTTTCTGTGTTGGAGGGAAGCCTTTTAGCTTATCAGTGGGAGTGGTAAGTACTAGGTAGCCTGTCTACCATGGGAAGAGTGGGTTTTGGCCCATAAATTGTAGTTTATTGGCTGTTTAGGCAGTTTTCCATCTCTTTCAACTTGCTGGCTTAAAAGCCTGCATTTGCATTTGTTCCCCACCTTTCCTGTAACTAATCTAGTCCAGGTACAGATTTGCTGTATCCATGACTGTTTGTAAGCTTCTGAGACCCCAAGCCTTTGTGTTGGAGTGCAGCCTTCTAGCTTATCAGTGGGAGTGGTAAGTACTAGGTAGACTGTCTACCACAAGAGGAGTGGTTCTTGGCCCAGGAATTGTACTTTATTGATCATTCGGGAAGTTGTCCATCTCTTTCAACTTTCTGGTTTAAAAGACCACATCTGCACTTGTTTCCTATCTTTCCTGTAACTATCCCATGATTGGAGGAACTCTGTGGTCAGTCTCAGTAAGAAGCTGAGATCCCTCATAAAATCCTCCAAAGTTAGTTACGAAAACAAAATTGCCACTGATTCTAAAGACAAAAACAAAGCATTCTATAGCTATGCCAAGAATCTCAATGGCAACACTCAGATCTGCTTTGAGTTACAGCACAATGGCACTAAATATACAGAACCAACTGATATTGCCAACATCCTGGCAGATAGGTTCAGTGCTAACTTTACCCCCTCTCTCATCCCCTAAAGGGCCCATCTCTATACCGGAAAAATGCAAAGTACCTATAATCATGGCTGCACAGGTAAAAAACACACTCTCCAAAGCCAAGAACACAGCATCCATGGGAGCTGACAACATCCCAGGCTGCGTTCTACATGAACTACAGAACGAACTGGCACCCCATCTAAGTACCATGTTCAATCATAGCCTCACCTCAGGCTTTGTGCCCACTGAATGGCGCGCAGCAACATTTATCCCACTCCACAAAGGGGGAGCCACCACGGACCCCAGGAACTACTGCCCCCATTAGCCTGACGAGCTTGGCCTGTAAGGCTATGGAGCGTATCATCATGGAACTTATAAACAATGGCATCAGTAATCTCCAGACTCTCAACCCTACCCAGTTCGGGTTTGTAAAAGGCAGATCATGTCTTCTAAACCTGATACTTTTCTTTGAAGCGCTCACCAAAGCTGTAGATGAGGGTAAGGTGGTACACACAGCCTATCTAGATCTTGCCAAGGCTTTTGACACCATCCCTCACTCTGGAATTAGACAAACGCACTAAACTAGGTATAAATCCCTATGTCACAAGATGGGTTGCCAACTGGCTCACTGAACAAACCCACACTGTGAAAGTAGCAGACTCTAAATCCAACTTCAGACCAGTGACAAGTGGAGTACCACAGGGTTCAGTCCTAGGTCCTCTCCTGTTTGGTATCTACTTCTCTGAAGTACAGGCTAATACAGAAGGTCTTTGGCTAACAAAGTTCGCAGATGACTGCAAACTAGGAGCCATAATCAAATCTCCTAACGATGTGGACATCCTAGAAAAGAGCCTCATTGAGACAAATGTCTGGTGTCAAAGCCATGGCCTCAAGCTCAATGCCAAAATGTGCAGTGTCATCCCTTTTGGCAAAAACTCTGTACCCATGAACTACCACATAGGCGGTAGTCCTTGGGACACAGGTAGACAGTAGTCTCTCCTTTGATAATCATGTCACCACAGTAGTCAGGAAATCCTTCTACATGGCCCACTTCATCACAAAAGGTTTCTCATCCAGGAAAAAAAGAGGTCAGTGTTCCCCTCTACTCATCACTCATTAGACCCATTATAGAGTACAACGCCCCTTTTGGTATGTACCTCACAAGACATCTACAACAACTGGAAAGGCCACAGAAATACCTCACAAAGAGGATTACCAGCCTCAAACGCAGACCGTCTCAAACAACTCCAGCGTTACTCTGTCGCATATCGCCTCCTCAGCGGCAATCTCTGCCTAACATACAAAGCTATGTCAAACCCAGAGCTGTTGGACATGCTCCACGTAAAGAAATCCCAATCCCTCCAAGCTACACACTCTAGGGACCTAAACCTTGTCATCACAATAAACAGAACATGCTGGAGGGATAGATTCCTATCTCAGAGACTTCCCATACTCTGGAACAAACCACCTATCTATAATCAAACAAAGCTCCTCATTAGCACTCTTCAAGAAAAATCTTGATGATTGGATGGGAGATTTTGCTAACTTAGTTATGTATAAGTGGGAAATTAATTTTATTTTTCGGAGTAATTTTTCAGATAAATAGTTGGTTTATCTTAGGTTCTTAGATGATTTATTTATTTTATGGAAGAAAGATGGTTATCATGAACTATTTATGGAGTTTTTAAATGATAAATGTGAGTATTTCAAATTTACTGGTTCCTTCGGACTCTCTAATATCAATTATTTAGATGTATTCTTGTACAAAGATTCAGATAAGGGGTGTTTTCAGTCTTGTATATATAGAAAAGAGAAGAGAGAGGTGTCTCTTGGTGTATCCTGACTAGTTACCTTTTGTGAGTTTGTGATATATAGAAAACTGACATTTTCCAATGACTATTTGGCTTTTTCTAGTTGTCATCCTTCTTATGTTAAGAGAAATATTGTGAAGGGCCAAATGGTTCGAGTAGTAAGAATGTGTTCTGACATTGATTCTGTTATTTTTGAAATGGATAAATTGATGGATATGTTTAGAGCGAGGGGGTACCCTTTAAAGTTTGTAAAAGATATTAAGGAACAGGTGGTTAATGAATGGGGTTTCAGATTTAAACCACTACTTGGTACCACTGAGATTACCCCTGTAGTTATGAATAATAATAGGTTAGATTATACAAAATCTATGGTGTTGATCGAGGGGGAAACTTCAGCCTTTGTTAAAAATACCATTAGCAACACTTGGAATATGTTCAAGTGTAATCAGGACTTATGGACATGTGTTGGTAACAAACCCTCTTTCACCTATAAGGTAAACAGGAATTTAAAAAGTCTATTGGATAACCGTGGACAGATAAAGAAAGTTAATAATAGGGGGACTACAAAGTGTGGTGCCTGTGAGTATTGCAAACACATTATTTGCACCCCTTCGGTGGTTTTGGGTCCCTATAATATTGAAGTTAGGTTCAGGATAGGAACATGTAATACTTCTGGGGTTGTGTATTTAGCAGTATGCCAGTCCTGCCAGCATTATTATGTGGGAAAGACGGAAAGGAAGCTATGTAGGAGAATTTATGAGCACCTATACAATATTTCTAAACATTATGAAAAGAATGCATTATTTAAACATATTAAATCTTTTCCTGAACATTTTTTTCAGTTCGGTATTTTGGAAGTAGTAGGTAAAGATATCAGAGGGGGTGACTGGACTAATCAACTTCTTAGGGCTGAAGCTAGATGGCAGTTAGAGTTAAATGCCACTGTTCCACTTGGGCTTAATGATCATGTTAGCATTAAATCAGAGCTGAAATTTAGGTCTTATAAATTATAATGTATTTGTATTCATTTGGTTACATACTAATAGCCTTATTATTAATAACATTCTAATTTGTGGGACAGCAGTGGTATTATTCATGTTTGGTTTATTTCAGATCATCTATGCATATTATATATGTTTTTATAGTTTTTTAGGTGTTCCTATGATACAACTAACATTCTTAGTATAACATAGGGTTTTATATATATATATTTTTTCTATTGTATTTTGTGAGAATATTTTTAAAGCAACATATAGTATGCTATTGTTTTATCCATCACATTATTTTTTGCAGTTGGAATTTCCACTTTAAGGACAGATCATTTTAATTATTGGTCATCAGTTTATCCAATTATGATCAAGGTTTTTATATTTAAGTGATGGTTTTGTATGTAGTTATGGTTCTGATGAAGTCTATTGATGAAAGCGCTTAACCTTTTATAGTGAATAAACTGTATTTTTCGTATTGGAGGACCTTGGCTGCGAGGTGTATTTTGGTTTGAATTGGATGGGAGATAGGAAATTCACCCCGGGGATCACTTCTGTGGCTCTGCTTGACAGAAAATCTCTCTGAAAATAATTTTCTTGGGTGGCAAAAGCCAGGGTAGTGTTTGGCCAGGCTTATATAGGCCCTAGGGCCAATAGCCTAGTACCTACTTATGAACCTATGAACCTGCTGGAATGCACTAGAAAGCCTTAAACTGATACAAGCCTTCTAGCTTAAAAGAGAGACTTTGGAGTGATTGAGTATATGTTTTCTGTATTTTCTTGCTGTACGTAACTGTTTTCCGCCTAAACGCTGATTTTTCCAGCATTTAGTGTGATTTAAAAGCTTGTTTTTTTCAAATATTGTACTTATTTGACTGTCTGCACTTTTAAAAAGTTTTTTATTTAAATAAATTGTTTAACTGTTGTAGGCTACACACTAAAGTGCGATCGCCTTTTCTGATCGCTTGTAGTCATTTACAGCTGTTGTAAGTGTACTTTTTACTGTTTTTGCCTTATCTTTTCAAAAAAAATAAAAAAATGTCTTGTTTCCCACCTTTCTAAGCTAGTATAGTCCAGTTTTCAGGCTAGTGCTGAATTCAGGGCTGTGTTACAAGTTTCTGAGTTGCCCATACCTTACTTGGATAGATGGAAGCTTCTCTGTTCACCTGTGAGAGAGGGGAACTTTGAGCAGCCATCTGTCCCTGGAGGAGTGGTTCCAGCCCAGAAGTTAGTCTAAAAACCGTGTTTGCACAGTTTTGTGCACCGGGCAGCACTGGTTAGCTAGGGTTAAATTATTCCTGGCTCCACTAAGTCTCCTCTTCAGTTTTTCACTTGAAACTAGTCTAACTCTCAACCTAAGCACTAAAGCATCCTACAGTCCAGCACTTGCTCAGACCTAATAGCAAGCACTAATATACCCTGACACTTGACTGCTCAGCAGGGTAAGGCTCTTTATCCACCCCTCACCAACCAAGCGACTAAGCAGCTCACCCTACTATTCAGGCATGACCAATGAGCAACTTCAGGTGTACTCTCCAGTCCAGCTGGTGAATCTGGGTATCCTGAGGCAATGTTACAACTGCCTCATGTACACAGACAGCCCTCTCTTCCTACCACAAAACACTAATATATGCGAGAGATGCAATTATACAGCCAAACTGGAGGCTAAGGTCTCTCCACCCAAGACTGGAACAGACAGTCATGAGGAGAAGGTTAACACTTGCACTACAGCTCCAGCCTCACACAGACCTACTAAACCAGCACTGGCAAAAAATACACAAATACATAAAATCATACTCGGAGGCTCTAAATAAAAACATGCAAAAGCATCAGAGAGCTCCAAAGCAGACACGCAACAAACCTGCACCTCCCGTCACAAACCAGACAACACATAAAACACAAAATCAATGTGCCGCACAATGACAGCCCTTAAGGTGAAATAACATACCTAATACACTAATAGGTGACTCAATAGTCAGGCACACTGACTACCCACTCACTAGGCTGGACAAGAAGGTTACTGTTAGCTGCCTATCGGGAGCCAGAATTTGCCACATAACACAAGTACTCAGATCACTCCAGAACAAGTACAAATATGACTCTGTCATTGTTCATGTTGGTGTGAATGACCCAAAATATACCTCCCTGGACTACATGAAAAGAGACATGGAAGAGCTCTCTGATCATGTAGCCCAGGCAGGTATGACCCTGACCCTGAGTAGCATCCTGCCCTCACCAAGAATGATACCTCAGTATAAAGAAAAAATGATCAGTTTCAACAACTGGCTAAGCTTCTGGTGTCATTCAAAGTGGATCCAGTGTCTGCCAGCCTGGGATGACATGCTCGACAAGCCGCGTTGCTTTGCAAGAGACAGCTTGCACCTGTCACCCCTTGGCTTTTGAATACTGGCCAAGGCTCTTGCTGCCCCCATAGTGCCTTTTTTAGGCAAGGCTCAAAATTCAAACCCACCACCGTAAACAGCACAAGTAAAAAAATGAGGGTTATGCTACTGAATGCCAGGAGTTTAAATCTCAAAATGCATGCGATCAAAGCACTCCTAAGTATGGAGAACATTGACATCTGTGCAGTAAACTGGTTCAAGGCTCCACAGAGCACTCCAGAACTACTGGGCTACAACTCATACCACACATTTCGGCCACAGAACATGGACTGAAACACAAAAGGAGGGGGTGTATCCATATTCATCAAGGATACTCACACCTCCAGGTTAGTGGCACAGCATGATACCTCTGAGATCATCCATGTGCAACTAACTTCTGCAATGCAAATTGTGGCCTGCTACTGATCACCCTCCATGACCCAGGACCACCACTCCACCTTTCTGGAGACAGTGGAAAACATGAAAGTCCTACCGAACACCCTGATATTGGGCGATTTCAATTACCCTACCATTAACTTGGAAAACTACTCTAATACAAACTCCCTGGCTCAGCGCTTCCTGGAATTTATCAACTCAAATGCCCCTGATCAGCTGGTAAACTCCCCTACCAGAGGCCACAACATATTGGACCTGGTCATCACTAACATGGGCGACAGGTGTTCTGTACTGGAGGTCAACCCGTCACTGGTTAGATCAGACCATAAACTAATCACCCTGGATGTCCACACCCCACAACCACCCCCAACCAAGGAAACCACAGTGAAAAACTTTTCTAAAGCAAACTTCACCTTTCTTAAGGCAGAAGTGGTAAGTTTCACAGCCCCCACGCTAAAGGATAACACTGCCCAAGATGTAGAATCATTTAAAATTGCACTCTATGAGCACCTACAAGGATGCATGGATCATGCCATCCCTAGCAAGACCAAGACTCACTCCCCTAAGAGAAGGAAACCAGTCTGGTGGACCCCTGCCATAAACAGGTTATAAAACAGGAGGAAACTAGTTCAGAAAAAAAGCAAATCCCACGAAGGAAAGACATCCTTGTTCAGTATCAGTAAGAAACTAAGGTCCCTCATAAAATCATCTGAGGCTAACTTCAAAAGAAAAATAAACAAGGATTTGAAAGATAACCACAAAGCCTTCTTTAGCTATGTCAAGAATCTAAGTGGCAACTCGCAAATATGCTCTGAGCTAGTGCAAAATAGCACAAAATATACTGAACCTACCGATATTGCCAACATCCTGGCAGATAGATTCAGTGCAAACTTCACCTCCCTCTCACCTTCAAAAGGGCCCACAACAATACTGGAAAAGTGTAGTGTCCCGGAAATCACAGTAACACCAGTGAAAACAGCCCTTTCAAAAGCCAAAAACAGCATCAATGGGGCCAGATGGTGTCCCAGGCTGCATCTTGCACAAACTACAGAACGAACTAACCCCCCACCTAAACACGCTGTTCAACCTCAGCCTCTCCATAAGCTCATGCCCATAGAATGGCGCACAGCAACGGTTATTCTGCTCCACAAAGGAGGGGCCACAACTGACCCTGGTAACTATCTGCCTGACTAGCCTGGTCTGCAAGGCTATGGAGCGCATCATCATGGAACTCATTAACAAAGACATTGGGAACCTCCAAACACTTGACCCGACCCAGTTTGGCTTTGTTAAGGGCAGATAATGCCTACTAAACCTGGTTGACTTCTTTGAGACAGTCACCAAGGCCATAGATGAGGGAAAGGTGGTTCACACAGCCTTCCTTGATCTTGTCAAGATGTTCGACACCATTCCTCACTCAGGTATTATAGAAAAACTCACCAGCCTGAACATAAACCCCTACGTCACAAGATGGGTTGCCAACTGGCTTACAGACAGAACTCACACGGTAAGAATAGCGGCTCCAGATCCAACTCTAAACCAGTCACAAGTGGTATCCTGCAAGGCTTGGTTCTGGGACCCCTACTGTTCGGCATATATTTCTCAGAAGTACAGGCAAACACAGGAGGACTATGGCTAACCAAGTTCGCCAATGACTGCAAACTGGGAGCCATAACTGACTCTCCAGCTGACACGGACATCCTTCAAAAAGGCCTTACTGAGACAGACACCTGGTGTCAAAGTCATGGCCTCAAGCTAAATGCCAAAAAATGCATAGTCATCCCATTTGGGAAAAACAAAACACCCATGAATTACCACAAAGGCGGCAGCCCCCTTAATACAGAAGAGGTAATAAGAGATCTGGGGACCCAGGTAGATAGTAATCTCTCCTTTGACAATCATATTGCCAAAGTAGTTAGGAAATCCTTCAATGTGGCCCATCTAATTACTAAGGGGTTCGCATCTAGAAATAAAGAGGTTATAGTGCCCCTCTACTCATCACTCATCAGACCCATCATAGAGTACAATGCCCCATTTGGGAGGTACCTCACAAGACACTTCCAACAGCTGGAAAGACCACAAAAGCACCTCACCAAGAGGATTACTGGCTTCAAACATATGTCCTATGCAGCCCGACTGAAAAAATTCCAGCTGTACTCAGTGGCATATCGCTTACTCAGAGGTGATCTCTGCCTGACTTACAAAGCCATGTCCAACTCAGAATTGATGGACATGCTCCACCTAAAGAAATCCAAGTCACTGAGAGCCATGCACTCTAGTGAGCTGAACCTCGCCACAACAATGAATAGAACATGCTGGAGGGATAGATTCCTGTCACAGAGACTCCCCATGCTTTGGAACAAAATTCCTAACTACATTAGGCAGAGCCCCTCACTAACACTCTTTAAGAGAAGCCTTGACGAGTGGATGGGTAACAGAAAATACACCCCTGGGATCACTTCATTGGCTCTGCTTGACAGAGGCTCAGTTAATTAATCAATGGGGTGGTGAAAGCCGACACACTCTGGCTAGACGTAAAAATGCCCTAGAGCAGATAGCCTAGTACCTACCTATGAACCTATGAAGGGTATACTAATGTCTATTTCTTGCTGTAATTCCTATACAATGGGGCGGTGAAAGCCGACACACTCTGGCTAGGCTTAAAAATGCCCTTGGGCAGATAGCCTAGTACCTACCTATGAATCTATGTATGGTATACTAATGTCTATTTCCAGATGTATTAGTGTGTAAACAGCATTGCTCATCCAGGTAATAAGTCTCCATTAAATAAAACGTCATGAAGTACAGTACTATTCCAACTGAATAAGACAACTAAAATGTTCTATGGTTGGTGCAGCTGTATGCCTGGTGCGTCTGTGAATGTGTGCTGACAGTCCATCCCCCATGCCTATGAATGACAGCAGGATAGGTATAAACATCCAGTTGAAGTATGCCAGTAGCACACTCACACAACATCAGCACAGGCTACACCTAGTTAGTCATGTATGTTCCCCTGACATGTAATAGTCCCCTGTAGTTATGTACCTATAGTTCTTACAGCTTGGTCCATCTCATCCCATGTGGACAATTTGTGCTACAGAAGCTATAGGGCACATGTAGATGTAAAGTAAGGGCAGGCCTGCAGAGTATTAAGCAGTACTGTTGTGAAAAATAGAGCCTATACAGTTGGTAATGCAATGTCTTTCTCTCCTCCACTCCTTATCTGCATTAACAATATTTATACTTATACTATGGGCATGGTTTCATTTCCACATATATTGTTCTCAAAAATGAATGTTGGGCCTTGTGTTGTATTATTGGTTATATAGTACAATGGTTGCATGCTAACATACCTTGTTGAAATTCTACTGTTGTTGGCCTTTTGCCGTAACTGTTACTGGCATGCTATTACAATACTGACTGTTATTTCAATTATGCCTGTGTTCTGTATGCTATGCAATTTTATTGTTCTGGGTTAATTGGAACACCCATGCATGATGTTACAACTAATGTTTAAATATTCTATTCATGACTAACCTATACACCTTGACAAACCTCAACACCATAGCATGATTGGGTAGGCTGGTTCCAGTGGATCCACCTATCCCACCTCATCTGGCCATGGCACTGGGTCCCAGGACATCTGGGACCCAACCTGGAGCTGCTCCTTCTGCTGGTCCTGCACCACCCACCAGTGGATCCATCTCAGGGACAGCGCCCATCCTCCCCGGGTGTGGGTGTGGACAGGAGGCTGTCACCCGGACTCAGGTTTCAGGTATAGGTTAATAGGTGTGTGCTAGGTTAATGGCCCTGGAGCCTTTACAAGCCTAGCCTATAGACATCCCCTGGCATCATGCCACCTGACATTAGTTCCCAGTGCCTCTATCAAGTATATCCACTGGAGTGATCCCTGCGGTGAACTTTCTATTTCACATTCACTCATCAAGATTTCTCTTGAAGAGGGCCGGTGAGGTGCTCTGCTTGACATGTATGGGAAGTCAATTTTGTAAGTCAAGCAGAGATCACCTCTTAGTAGATGATATGAGACAGAATAACTGGAGTTTTTTGAGACTGTCCATGTAAGACATGTGATTAAGGCCTAGGATCCTCTTTGTCACATACTTTTGTGGCCTTTCCAGCTGCTGCATATATCTAGTGAGGTGAGGTACATGCCAAATGGGACATTATACTCAATGATTGGCCTAATGAGGGAAGAGTAGAGAGAGAGATGATGACCTCTTTCTTCCTGGATGCAAAAAGTACAGTTGTGTGCACTTACCATAAATGTAGATATTCGAGTGCATTCACTGTTGCAGTCATTACATTTGGGTAATCTGCTGGCAGGTTGCCCTCAGTTGGCCTGATTAACAAAGTCTTGGGTCCTGCATCGGTTGCAGTCCCTTCTTCCATGACGTCAAGTCGTCAGGGGTATAAGACATGCAGCCAATGTCATTTTCATTAGTTTTTCTTGCCCCAGATCCGCTCAAATGGGGAGCAAAAAAAAAAAATTATATATATATATATATATATATATATATATATATATATATATATATATACATGTAATTTAGAGCACAAAAAATATACCTCCAAATAAAAGCAAATACAACAAAAAGGCTTTTGAGTATAGTAACAGAAAGAAGAGGTATAAAAAGAGAAAAAATAGGGGGCTGGTGGGTGGGTAACCAAGACTGCAACAGTGAATACACTCGAACATCTACATTTATGGTAAGTGTACACAACTGTACTATGTTCTTCATGTTTTACTGATGCAGTCATTACATTTGGGTAGAATCCC
Organism: Protopterus annectens; assembly: GCF_019279795.1. Lineage (NCBI taxonomy): Eukaryota > Metazoa > Chordata > Ceratodontiformes > Protopteridae > Protopterus > Protopterus annectens. Next base: position 1,682,733,381 of record NC_056741.1, read on the forward strand.
AAAGATATGGTTGGGAGGATGGAATTATACAGCCTTAGGAGCAGCTATAAGGCCCTGCAAGACAGCAGTGGCAAAGCCTGCTCTGGATTTAGAGAAGAGAGGTAAATGATAATGCTTGGTGAATGTATGAACTGAGCTCCAGATAGCAGCTTCTAGAATGTCTCTGGTAGGAACCCCTCTGAGAAAGGCTGCAGAAGTAGATGCAGCCCTGGTGGAATGGGATCTGATCCCCTTGGGGACAGGTTTATCATGATGCATGTAGCAGAGACTAATACAATGGCTTATCCATTTTGAAATTGGCTGCTTTGAGATAATAGCCTTTCCCTCTACCCCTACAGCAAATGCCACCAGTAGTTGCTCAGATTTTCTTAGAGATTTTGTCCTGTTCAAGTAGAATCTTAGTTGTCTGTGTATAGCCAATGAATGCAGAATTCACTCCCTCTTGTTCTGTGGATTTGTGAAAAAAGTTGGCAGATAAATGGTCTGATTAAGAGCCACACTAGATACTACTTCAGGCATAAAGGATGGAATGGTTCTGAGGGCCACCCTGTCCGGGTAGAAAATAATAAAAGGCTCCACTGCCATGAGAGCCTGTAGTTCTGAGATCCGTCTGGCTGAAGTGACTGCTAAAAGAAAAGCCGTCTTCCAAGAGAGAAATTTTATGTCTGCAGTAGCAGCTGGCTCAAAAGGAGGCAGGGTGAGCTTTTCCAACACAAAATAAATTGAGGTCCCATGCAGGAGTTGGTGCTCTCCTGGGAGGTCTTACATTTTTGGCCCTTCTGAGATGTTGCTTTAGCAGGGGACGAGAAAAAAGGGGAGGCTCTGTGTTGTAATGAGCTGAAATGGCAGAGGCATGGATTTTTATGGAAGAGAAAGATAGGCCCTTGTGAAGCATCTCAGTTAAATATTGCAGAATCTGAGGAATATTGGGCATGTCTGTGCTTATTCCTTGTGCCTGATTCCAGGCACGAAATCTTTTCCATTTATTAGCATAAGATTTTCTAGTACTAGGCTTTCTAGCCTCCAAAATGACATCCATCATAGGTTTGCTGAGAGATGCAATTGGTGAAATTAGTTGATTAGCCATGCTGCAAGATTCAGAGTTTGGAGCTTAGTGTGTAGAATTTGAAAGTTCTACAGAGACAGTAGATAAGGTGTCTGAGGCAGGTACCATGGAGGAAGGTGTGACATATTGCGCAGGAGCAGGTACCAGTGTTGGCGAGGCCAGTCTGGAGCAATCAGAATCATTTTTGGTTTTTCCTGTCTGACTCTTGGAGAGCAAAGGCAGAGGAGGAAAAGCATAGACTGATAGGTTTTTCCAACTGAAGGATAGAGTATCCACTTTCCAAGCTTTGTGTGATGGATTCTTGTGCAGAATTTGTCCAACTGATGGTTTTGGGGTGAGGCAAAAAGATCTATGTCTGGGCTCCCCCATTTGCGTGTCAACATGCTGAAGATTTGCGGATCCAGTTTCCATTCGTGTGGGCCCATAAGATTTCTGCTTAGTTCATCTGCCAGAGTATTTTGCATTCCTGGCAGGAATTGAGCTTGTAGATGTATTTGGTAAGTCAAGGCTGTGTTCCACAAGGCCATGGCTAATCTGCAAAGGGGGTAGGAATGGGTACCCCCCTGCTTATTTATGTACCACATGACTGTGGTGTTGTCCGTCTTTATCAGTAGTTGTCCTGGATGAAGAGAGTCCTTGAAAGCTGTCAGAGCATGCTGTACAGCTAGCATCTCTTTCTGGTTGATATGTAGGTGCATTTGGTTTGAGCTCCATTCACCCTGAATGCATCTCCGTGCCCGATGCGCCCCCAAGCATAGTCTGATGCATCTGTAGTCAGGGTTTGGGTGGCAGAGGGTGGAATGAATGACAGTCCCTTGTTTTGTTGACAGGCCTGTGCTCACCATAGGAACTCTTGCTGCAGGCAAGGAATGATAAGAATCATTTCCAGGCTGTGACAAAGTTGACTCCATAAGCTTTTTAGGTACCATTGAAGTTTCCTCAAATGCAGTCTTGCATATGGAATTAGAAGAATGCAGGAAGCCATGAACCCCAAGGCCTGCAGAATTTGTCTTGCAGTTAACTGGGTTTTTGTGGCCACTAGTTTGAAGTAAGTCATCAATTGGATTTGTTTGTCTGGCATGAGGTAAGCCATCTGGGCAGTTGTATTCAAGCTTGCATCCAGGAATGTAATTTTTTGAGAGGGTACCAGTTGTGATTTATTTTCATTTATGGTGTACCCTAGGCAAGTTAGAAGCCTTTTTACAAATGCCAGATGCTGTAGAAGAGTGTCCTTGTTTTCTGCCTGAATTAGACAATCATCCAGATAAGGATAAATTTGAATGTTTCTTTGTCTGCAAAATGCAATTATTGGTGCCAGGCACTTTGTGAAGACCCTGGGCACATTAAATAAGCCAAAGGGCAGTGCAGAGAACTGGTAATGCAAATAGCCTGCTTTGAAGCGGAGGTATCTTCTGCAAGATTCCCTGATTGGGATATGCAGGTAAGCCTCTCAAGTCTAAAGTTACCAACCAGGCATTCTTGCCTAGCATAGGCAGTAACTGTTGCAGAGTCAGCATCTTGAATTTTGGAATGTCCAGGAAAATATTTAGAATGGATAAGTCCAGAATTGGACGCCATGATTTGTCTTTTCTGGGTACCAGGAAAAGTCCTGAATAAATACTTTGTCCCTTTTCCATTTCTGGTACTGGTTGAATAGCCCCCATATTCCGGAGGGACTTAACTTTTTTCTGGGCCTCTGTTCACTGATTTGGAGACAGATCTGGCCATCCGTTTTGAATTGGAAGCATGTGGAAATGAAATCTGTATCCCTGGGATACTATATTTAAAACCCACTTGTCCTGGGTAATTAGATGCCAATTTTGTGCATAAAGTGCTAGTTTTCTCCCCAAAGGGGCTGCCAAAAGATAAGTGCTTGAGAATGGCAGAGGAAAGTCATTGAGACTGTTTACCGTAGGGAGGTGCCTTGCTACTTCCAGATTTGGAGGTGGAGGCACCCCATTGTTTTGTTCTGTAAGTTCTTTGTGACTGAAACCTGGAGCCTTTGGAGTATCTGGGTTTGACCTGAGTGGCTCTGGTGGGTACTGGAAAGGACCAGTTCTTAGTAGGTCAGTGCCTACTGAACCTGGGTGGCTGCACTTGTAGGAAATATTTTACAGTTTGCACAGACTTAGCTTTATCTTCCATCTTTTTCAAAACTTCTTCTGCCTTATTACCAAATAGACTGTCCTGTGTTAAGGAGCATCCAACAATTTTGCTTTAACATGATCAGGCAGATTTTGCTCCTTGAGCCAAGCATGCCTTCTTATCACAGATCCAGTTACAGTGGCCCTGCAAGAATCCTCCAAGGAATCAAAACCACATTGAAAAGTATGCTTTCCAACTTGTTCAGCTGAATGTAATAAATCCTGTAACTCTTTATTTTCCGCACAGTCAGAAATCAACATCATTTTCTGTTTAAGTAAGCCCATGACATGCTGTTGATATTTAAGCATATGAAATTGACAGTTTAAAGACCTGATTGCCAGGGATGCAGACGTGTATACCTTCTTACCCCATCTATCCAGTGCCCAGGAGTCTCTATCAGAAGGGGTAGGATTTTTAGCAGTAGAAGCAACACCCTCAGGACCCTGAGAAATTGTTTCAGGGTCAGCAGTAGGGTTTTTAAAAAGAAATTTGTGTGAATCAGGAACCCTGTAATATCTGTCTGGCTTACTAGGAGCTGGAGGCAGGGAATCAGGAGCCATGCTGGATTCTGAGAAAACATCAACAATGTCTAGAACAGGAAGTATAGCCAAAGGCCTATGCTGAGGTAGAAGGAAATCCCTAAGCCTCTTTTTGGATTCTGAAAAATACTGACTCTCCCAATGAAAATGTTCCCTTAAGGTATGCAAAGTTTCTCCAAAAGAAAAATCCTCAGGAGAAGCAAAAGGGATGGATTCTTCTGCATCAGAGTCCTCATAAGGTGGAATAGATAATTCCTGATCAGAAAATGAATCAGAAGAAATGGAAAACTGATCTGAAGATTCATAATCAGTGCCTTGCCTAGGCATCTTAGCAGGAGGGGGTTGGGAACCCCTGATCTAGGTAATTAAATCCTCAGCCATTTTGATCATTTGTTTTTTGGGCATAGGGGCCTGTGCACATGGCCCAAGCATCAGTTTTTTAGACATAGAAGTTGGTTTTGGCCTTGTTTTTGAAGATGGCGTTGGTTTAATATACAAATCTTTAGGCTTGAAAACACCCTCAGAAGCCGGTGCCTGCTCAGCAGCTCCAGACCCATCTAAGGTAGAGACATCCGCGGGTTCAATACTTAGTGTCTCACGGCATACTGGATGGATCTCAGTAGAGGCCTGCGAATCAAAAGTAGCGGGTATCAGGGGCTGTGAAAGTGCCTCACTGAGTACCGGCGAACTGGCGACTGGCTTAGGAGAAGCTTTGTCATCAGTTTTGGACCTCGACAGTCTGTCTCTGTCTTTTTCTTTGTGTTTTTTGTGAATTCTGGTAGTCAGATTGCTAACCGACAACATTTCTGGATAATTAAATCTTGAGCCAAAATATTTAGATGCAAAAATATACCGACGCTTGATAGTGCATTGGTTAAATTTAGCACAAACCCGACATCAAGGTACGTTGTGGTCAGAGCCTAGACAAGGAATACAGTACAAATGAAAATCCTTATGAGGTATTTGCTTCCCACAAGTAATACAATTATTAACTTTTACTGACATCGGTAAGGAGCAAGAAAAAGTTTTCCCAACGGGGTGCTTAGCTTTAGGTTGAAGACTTCAGTTCTGAAACTCAAAAGCTAAAATTTCAGTAGTTGGCTGACCGGCACTTGCGAACTGCTTCTGCTTTGGGCACCGCGCGGCAAAAAAAACTGATGAAAATGGTGTTGGCTGCATGTTTTATACCGCTGATGACCTGATGTCATGGAAGAAGGGACAGCAACTGATGCAGGACCCAAAACTTTGTTAATCAGGCCAACCGAGGGCAACCTGCCAGCAGATTACCCATATGTAATGACTGCAACAGTGAAACATGAAAAACATCCCTTAGTAATGAGATGTGCTACATAGAAGGACTTTCTGATCACAGTGGCAATGTGGTGGTCGAAGGAGAGGTTGCTGTCAACTTGTGTCCCCAGATCTCTTATAATGCCTTCAGTGTTCAGTGGGCTCCCATTGATATGGTAATTAGTGGGAACTGAGTTTTTCTCAAAGAGAATGATGATGCATTTTTTGGCATTAAACTTAAGGCCATGGTTTTGACACTAGTAATTGGTCTCAGTGAGGCCTTTCTGTTGGACGTCTACATCACTTGGGGAGTTAATAATGGCTCCCAGCTTGCAGTCATCTGCAAACTTGGTCAACCAGAGTCCCTCCATGTTGGCCTGGACTTCTGAGAAGTAGATGACAAACAGGAGAGGACCCAGGACCGATCCCTGAGGGACTCAACTCATGACTGGTCAGCAGTCTGACTTGGAGTCTGCTACTTTAACACTGTGGGGTCTATCTGTGAGCCATTTTGCAACCCACCTAATGATAATACCCTAATAGTTTCCAGGGTGCTCAGGAACATGGAGTGAGTCTTGGGACATGTTTGGGGACCTATAGCAGTCTATGACCTGAATCGCTGTCTTACCCAATGTTATTTGTACCTGAAATATCTCAGATGCATTATGCTAGGCTACTAGTTTGGAGGTGTGCATATCCTTTATGAATATGGAGACACCACCGCCTTTGAAGCTTCGGTCCATGTTCTGGGGCCGAAAGGTGTGGAATGAGTTATAGCCTGGTAGTGCAGGGGTGCTTTCTGTTGCTTTAAACCAGGTCTCCGTTACAGCACAAATGTTGATGTTCTCCATTTTGAGGAGTTCTTCAAGCAAGTGCATCTTGAGATTTAGACTTCTAGGACTGAGCAGCATGACCCTCAGATTTCATTTATTTATAGCTGCTACAGTGGTCATTTGGTCTTTGGAACATTGCCTAAAAAAGGCACTATATGAATGGCAAGAGCCTTAGCCAGTATTTGGAAACCCAGGGGTGACAGATGCAGGCCATCTCTGGCAAAGCATCGAAGTCTGTCAATCATGTCATCCCAAGCAGACAGATACTGGATCCCCTTAGAATGACACCAGAAACTTAGCCAATTGTTGAAGTCAATCATTTTCTGCTTGTACTGTGGTATCATTCTGGGTGATGGTATGATGCTGCTTAGGGCTAGGGTCATACCTGCCTGGGCCTAATAATCAGAAAAGTCCTCCATGTCTCTTTTCATGTAATCCAGGGAGGTGCATCTCAGGTCATTCACACCCACATAGACAATGACAGAGTCATACTTGTTGTGGAGTGACCTGATTGGTGTCCGATTCTGGCACCTGATAGACAACTGACTGTTACCTTCTCCTTATTCAACCTAGTGAGTGGGACATCAGTGTGCCTCACTATTGAGTCACCTATGATTAGTGTATTGGGCAAGCTGTTTGGCCTTAGGGGCTTAGGTTGAGGGGTACACTGCGTAGGTGAGCTATGTGTCTTGTGGTTTGTGCTGTGTTGTGGTTTTCAAGTGCATTTCTGCCTTGGAGGTCTCTGCTGTTTGGGTAGATTTCTATTTAGAGCCTCTGTGAAGGTGGGTGTGTGGTTTGTGTTTCTATATGAGAGCTGTGATGGTGGGTATTCTGGAGGGCTATGTGCTGCATGTGGTATGGTGCAGGTGTTGACTTTCTCCTCTTGACCAGCTATTCTGATCTTGGATTAAGAGTGCATGGCTTACAATTTGGATATATAAGTGCATCTCACACAAGTCTGAGTGTTGGGAGATAAGAGGAGAGGGCTGTCTGTGTACATGAAGCAGTTGCTGCACTGCTTCAGAATGCCCAAGTTCACTAGGTTAATAGAAGAAAACACAGGGAACTGACCTTTAGATATGCCAGGAAGGATGGTCATTATTACTAAGTACTGGAGTTGTTTCCTTATATATTCCTTTTACAGGAAAAATGTTACTCAAGGTGTCTGAGTCTGTACAGAGTACTGCCAAACACTTGAGGGGAAACTAATACATGGACCCTGAAAATGTAAGGATGAAGTATTTAGGCAGATATTCTGAAGTTAGAAAGAAATCAAGCAGTACCTACTGAAAAATAAAGAATTAGCTTGTCAAGAATGATGAAAAGAGGGGAGTCACATGAATGGGCTACTGCCTGGCTACTACTAATGCTGGTCTTAGCACAGCTTCACTTTGTTGTGATACAATACTCCTTTGCTTCTTCTATCACGAGAAGCAAAATGTTAGCACCAATCCCAAGAAGAGAAGCAGGCCACAGCCTGTTTGGTGGTCCACAGTCTTGTCCCAGATGATGCAAGGGTCTGCAGGCTTGTAGCCTTTTTCTGGTAGATGCTGTGAATAGCAACCAGACCAGTCAGGTACCTTAAGCACAGACACTCACTCTCCAATCAGAAAGAGTCAGAAATCAATGCACTCTGCTCCTACTCTCACCTGGATCAGAATATAAGCACAAATTCCAAGCAGTCACCTATAAAGCAGTTATTAACCTTTCTGGTGATCAGCAGTCTCCAGAAAATAATGTAACTGCACTCCTTCTCTCACCAGGAGAAAACAGAAGCACTAATCCCAAGATGACTACTGAGAGACAGAATGTGGGCTCTCCAATAACTAGAGAGTCATTCAACATGACTTGGATGATAGACTGTGCCAGATCGAGGGAAGACTGGTGCACCTCAAGAGGCAGGCTGGCCGCAGCACCCAGTGCCCAGCACAGCCACCTTCAGGGCTGTGAAGGGGCAGTGGTGACTGCCTATGGATGGGGTTCTCAGTGTCACTGTTGCCATCTGGGGGCACTTTGTCCTCCGATTCCCAACCACTCTCCCCATCCAAGGTGTTTACCCCCCCTCATGTGTCATACACTGCCCCTGTCTTGTATGTCTGCCAAAGCTACCGCCCCTACCCAACTTACCTCACCAAATATACCTACAACCCTTTCCCAACATCCCACTCACTTTAAAAAAAATGGGCATCTATCTCAAAAAAAAAATTATCCCATACATAGCTCTCCATTTCATCCCCATGTACACTGCCATGAATCAATCATCCCATCAATTAATCAACAAAGTTATGTCACCTATACCCCTCCCTATGGGGTGTGAGGCTCTAAATTCCAAATTGGCCACATCATGCACAGCTGTTGCTGCCCAAGAAATTGAAAGATCGTCCTTTCCTACACCCATCCTGTGCATCCCTAGCTGCCTTTCATATTGTTTTTCCCCCAGCTTACCCCCATTTCACCACTTTCCTATCACCCTTTTTTCTTTTCTTTTTTGGAAATAGCGTGGGTTAAGTGAGACTACAGAAAGTCCTGCTTAGCATTGTGGCGAGCAAACCCATTTAAAACACCATATCTCATTCTGACACTGTTCTGCACATCAATAAAGTACTCACACCTGCCAAGGCTCAAACCCAGGACCCAATGAACTATAGCACAGTGCATTACCCACTAGGAAAAGTCAGCTCAGGGGAGTTACTGGTGTTTTTGTAAAGAGATCATGCAGAACAGTGATGTAGCATTAGGAAAAAAGTACACCCCTGCTAAATATTGAAGTCCTGCTGTTTTTACAAAGATATCCTGATTACCAGTGGCACTACTTCTACAGATAATGTGATAAATGACAGCGTACTTGGGCCTGTGATGCAGACACTTAACTAGTACACAGCCAAAGACATGTTGATGGATTGATGGGAGGCCTACAATATTAGGTATAGTTGACAACTGCACAGAATGTTGCAGAATGTTCACAGTTGTGCATTTCCTTGTGGCATGGTTGTCAAAGGTATTCTGTGTGCTGAAGTACTGGCAAGGCAGTGCAGATTGATTTTACAAAAGTATGACAGACAAGTCAGTGTCACATGTCATAGCCATCCCTACACACATGTCTATGCCAATCCTGTGTAACGCACTGTATGCATGAACATATGTCTTGCAACTACACCTCCCATAATAATGACTCAGTAGCTTTATCCGTTACATTCCTAGCATGTCTGACATCTGGACACCCACAGTTCAGTCCCACAGTCCAGTCGGTTGCACGACAACTACATGCTTTTCAATACAACAAATAAATAACTGAGCTCTGCAATGTCCAGCAGAAATGGTTGCTGCTACCACAGTCACTGCCACCCACAGTAGCATGTCAAAGGCCTGGAGTGTGGGATACATGTCACAAATATGAATGTGTGTCCTAAATGTCCCCTACCACACTCTGGATGGTACTACTACTTAACATATGTACCAGAGTCACATGCCTCACCTGGACTGTTATGGTTACTCTCACCCTGATCATGCTGTGACACAAGAGCTGACACTGCTCTCTCTCAGACATATACAGCTTGCTGTCCCCCAATATCTTCACATTCCCTAGTATGACTCCTGACCAGAATGCAGCAGCTGCAGCCTGCTACACATGCAGCAGCATGTTCAGCTACCTGCTACAGACCTAATATATCTCCCAAACACCTAGAACAGGGCATCCACACAACACCCATACATATTGATATGTTATGTCCACAGTTTTACATGCTATGGTATGCCCCCCTTTTGGGGGCATACACAGCGAATAGACCAGCATCAACTGCAGCAGCATGCACATTCAGAGAAAAATGATGTATGACACTCACATCTGCGTGTCTCCTTACTGACCCCAACACACATTATTAAGCAGTAACCTGCCACAGAATCAGAAAATTGGTTAACAATGGCCAAACATAGCATGTAAAACTGTGGACATAACATATCAATCCAAACAGTGAACAGTATTTCTACCTACTCTCTGTGATGCTGTCGTTCCCACACCTTGATAATGTCCTCCTCACAGGCCAGGAAAAGGGCTAAGGCCTACACAAAGGCCTTAATAATAGCACTGTGTTCCCATGCCATTGGCTAATGGCAATGTAATCCAGCTGGTCCGCATGCTATTAGCAAGTGTGAGTCACAGACTGGTGTACAGGCAATCACCAGTTCATGAGCACTACCTACAAAAAGCAAGTTGCTGCCTATGGTAAATAGGTCTGTGACTTTCTTCATGAAAACAGACTGTGATTTCCAAGGAATAACACCACTAGATTTCTGCTCACAAAGGAGTACAGCACTATACCAGGTATGTCATAGAGTTAACTATGTAATGTAATGCAGATGGGGGGATGCAGTCATGGGAAATGGGACATTCAACAGTAGGTCTCAACAACATATCTTGGAATGACATGTTGCTGCTAGTCTGCTATCCAGCACCTACAGTCTTGCCTTTTGGCTCTGTCTGCAGTGACATAGATTGCAGCTCTGCCCCCCCCCCCCGAGTCCCCCCAGCAATGGTCAGCCCATGCAGAAATGCTAGTGGACTTTCTGTTGTACAATAGTGACAGCAGCTACTGGTGGATACAGCTGGCATATCACACCATGTCAATACATGAGCCCCTCTCGGTCTGTGAATGTCATACAGGGTTAGTTCAAAGATTGTCCAGGTGTCCCTGACTGTTGCTGATGTACTCTGGTTAGCTCACTGTGTACTCCACACCTGTATATCATTGCCTGACAGCCATGGTTAGCATACCTGGTGACCCCCTGCAGCAGGACAGCAGGTTATAGACAGTAGTAGTGTGGGGGAAACAGGCTCCACCTCAGCAACAGTGTGTACATATGTCGGGGAATCAATACTTTACCAGATATTAATGTATCATTACTGCATTCTGAGGAGTCTGGCATGTCAGACACATATTCCCCACACTCTGGGGACACCCATTACATATTGTCCAACTGGTTTCCAGACATCCACATTTGTCTGGCATGGGGTCCACATATATCAAGCACATGTACACATTCCGCAAACATCTGGGTACTGCAGATGTCGGACAACTATGAGGAGGAAACCCTACAACACAGATGCAATGCTCTCAGTTATTGTGTAGCACAGATGTTGCTGGAATGTCCACTTGCACTTGTAGTACCAGTCATGTATTTGTCAGATGTTGCTGTATGACAAGGTATGTAACGTTGCCCATAGGGGACACATCACAGTCAATGGCAGAGATGGATGTGGACACATAACACAGTCTGTGAAAGCACACAGGCCATAACTGCTACATCTAGGACCATACGAGGTTACTAGGCTACAGGCCCTGAGTCCCCATATGCCTAGCCCACGTTAGCCCATATGTATGCAGGGCAGCACCTGATGGCCCAGGCCGATAGGAACACAGGTGGTATCCCAAGGGTGGATGTACAGTTAACCATCCAGTTATCCAGGGTCTGCCTGCAAATGTGTAAGTAGCTACCCTGCCTGATGTGGACAGGGTGACCATTCCACAGCAGGGTAAGTGTGTGGGACACGCATCTGAGCCACCAAGAAGACCAGTTGATGTCACACACCAAGTTGAGGACATATGTGTGTGTGTTACAAAAGTAGAGCTTGAGCTGCACTTGTGCAGCAAGGCCAACAATGCGGAGTCCATGATTGCCTTGCATGTCAGACAGATGTCACCTCTGATGCTGTTAGTACTGTGCTAATATGTGGGGCAACACTCTCCCCAAAGGGTTTGCCACTGCATGTCATAGTATGCGGCCTGAGGCCATGTTGCTGGCACCAGTCATGTATCTGAATGAGACCCTCCTAGGCAGATGTCCACATCAGTAGGGAATCTGGTGACACACACAGTATGCAGTAGTCTGCAGACATGGTCGGCCATAGGTCAATGGCTGTGCCCTGCACCACAAACATTTTCGTGTGTAAGGGCTCACCTATAGAGTTTGAGCAATTTATTGTAGGTTTAAACTCTAATGCACATGGCATTAAGTCTTCAACATGTTTGGGTAACACCGTCATACAATTTTTGGATGTTGAATTTTATGTGGATAAACATCAGGCCATTCAATACAGGCCATATAGGAAGCCCACAGCTGTAAACAATTTTTTGTTTGTGACAAGCATGCACCCCCCCCTCTACATTTGATTAGTTCTTTGCCTTTTAGGGAATTTAGGCGAATTGCCCGTAATACTTCTGAGGAGGAATATAGAACTCCATTTTTGGTGGAGACAAGGGAGAGACTGTCGTTAAGGGGCTATGATAAAGAGAGGTTGGATTATGATTTAAGAAGGGTACAGACAGGTGAAAGGTTCCAAGTTAATAATAGAGGACAAGTAAAAATTGGAAGCCTGCTAGGCAGATGTATTTAGGGCATGACATTTATTTTGTTTCTAATTTTGGGCTTATGGCATCTGGTATGTTTAGATGAGTCAGTTGGTGATTAATTTCTAGGCATAGTAACATTTTCATATGGGAGATATTCCAATCTTAAGGAATTGTTGAATAAGCCTTTATTTGTATCAGATGATTCAGTCATGGGCTCATTTTCCTGTGGAAAATGTAAGGTTTGTCAAAAAAGTAGAAACATTTCAGGAAGTTTAATAAATGATAGGAAATTTTCAAGCAAAAACAGGTTTACTTGTAATTCATGTGGAGTAGTGTATGCTATAGGATGTGAATGTAAGAAAATAAAATAGTGTATAGGTCAAACGAAAAGAGCTGTTAAGGTTAGAATTCTAGAACATTTGGGTGACATTCAAAATAAGAATTATGAGTCCTGTGGCAGATCATTTTTGTAAAGTACATGGGGGAGATGACTCCACTTTTTTCTTTAGTGTTCTGGCGAGACCTTTCCAAGTAAAAAGTGGTGAGCTGAAGCAGAAATTAAATGTGCTTGAAAGTAAAATGATTTTAAATTATGGCACTTTGATACCAAGAGGGTTAAATTTAGAGGTAGATTACATTTAAATTGAATATTTAAGATGTTTTATACATTGTATGGAATATTTTGTATTATAAATTAATGTAATGTATGTATTGGTATACAGTGAACTGTATTTAAAAATAGAAAAAATGTATTTAAAAAATATGTATGGGGTCACTTTTATAGGCTTAAGGTAATGGGAGATTTTATATTAAAAGTGTTTAGGTAGTTTATAAGTTAATTGGTTCATTGATTAATTAATGGCTGAACCCGATATAAAAGTAGAATGAATTTGGTTGTATGTATCCTTGAAGGCAAGAGGCCAAGGTACCCGATGATTGTTGTGGTGAAGTAAAGAATCTACTACCTTTGCTACGTGTGGTTTTTTTGTATTTTGAACTGAAGTGTTTTTTTGCCATGAGACCCTCCTATGCAGCTGTCCACATCAGTAGGGAATCTGGTGACAGCACACAGTATGCAGCAGTCTGCAGACATGGTCAGCCATAGGTCAATGGCTGTGTCCTGCACCACAGACATTTACATCACACATAACAGAGGCCCAAACACAGAACAGGTTACGCCACAAGTTATGGGTCAACTGCTTGGGGTGGAGTCCCCTATGTGGATTAGTTGGGTCATGTCAGCACGCCACTGTGCTACCCCTATGGTAATATATGGTGTGATGCATACTTGGGAGCATATATCTATTATGGCCAGGTGGGTTATATTGTCAAAGACTTTTCCAAGTCAAGGTAGGCAGTGTCTTATGGCCAGGTGGGTTATATTGTCAAAGACTTGGTCCAAGTCAAGGTAGGCAGTCTGCACTGTCGCCCCTCATCCATTGCTTTGGTGACTGTGTCAAAAAGGTCACTGAGTGTAACAGTCACTATCCCTTCCTTAACAAAGTCTAGCTGTGCGTGATGGAATGTGTGAAGGTTACCAATGTCCTTGTTAATGAGGTTAACTATAAACTGTGCTATGGCATGCAGAACAGCCGAGTTAGGCTGATGGGTGAAGAATGTGACAGATTGGTGGATGCACCACTGTAGTGTGAAGGGGTGACAGTGGTTGTCCTTCATATGGTTGGGACAAAGGCAGTAGTCAGGCCTCCTTTGAATACAGTGGCTTATGTTGTTGGAAGGTTATTCTTGGGGTCATGTAGGATGCGTCCTGCCATGTGATAGGCTCCCATGACGGATGTATACCATGACATTCACATGGTAATGGTCACCTGTTCCCTACATATAGGAGAAGGGGGCAGGTATTGTGGACATCCTGATGTACTCATAGGGAGGACAGGGGGTGAAGCCTATACTGACTTTTTCAGGCATCAAGAATGCTATACCTACAGCAATGGTATGGCTGGTATCCTTGACCACCAAAAGTGAGCAGATGCAGGTGGCACCTGTGATGTTGCAGACATATGTACAGAATGGGAGATGATTGTAGTGGATGTTGACAATGTGGGCTCTGGGTTTGCTGTGCAGGTTTCCAGGAGTGATCCCATTTGCTTGCTCACACTAATGAGTCAGTGCTTGTAAATGGCCACCTGTCACTAGTTTGTTCCAGACAGTGGTATGTCATCCCTGTTATAGACACTTATGTATTGCAGATGCCCACCAGACAGGTGTACAAACCCTTGCAGAGGATGATGTAGTCCTGTCGGATATACCTGACTCCATGCATCTATACAAATGCACATCTAACATGTATGTATGTGTGGATATTGGTGACAGTCCCTACAGAGGGGTTTGGGGCTGTGAAGTTGTGTATACCACGCCCCAGGAGGCTGTATTCCATGTTGGAGGTGTATGTATGTGTGACCCTAGCTAGATGGGTATTGTGGGAGATGGTAACTGCAAACATGACCACATGATGGTTGCTTTTGCTACAGAGGATGGCACTGTAGAGATGCTGCAGGGGTAACCTGTGTTGTGTAAGATCAACTGCAACACACCTTCACCTCATGTGGGGGTAGCCCTTATCTGCATTGAGGTGTTTGTAATTTCAGTGTTGATGGCTCTCTGGCCATTTGTCTGCTGGCATGGGTATATTGTCCAATATATGTTTGGGTCATTCAAGTGACCCAGGATCAGGGTACAGACCCACATCAGAATGCAGTTGTGGATGGTCCATATAAGCTAGATTGGCTTCCTGGCCACATGTGGTGGCCTGTAGCTAGATATGATCTGAATAGGTGTGTTGCCAGTGGTGAACTGTCCCTGCAGTGTCCCCTGTGCATCCCACTGCCTGTACAGTGTGGAAGTGTGTATGTGTCTCATATATACTGAAATCACATGTCCCATGCCATTTCCACCCACACTTTGGGGTATGATGGTATGATAGGATGGTTGACCAGGTAAGGCTGGGGTGCTCTCTGCACCTTTGCCACATGTGTATCTGCTGACAATACCTCTCCCCCACAAATCCATAGGTACCTCTGGTGTGGCTGGGGACCATCATCCTGTAGCCGAAGAGTGTGGAAGTGTCTTCTTATGGCTCATACCCTAGGCATGTTAAGGGCTGCCAGTTTGCCATGGACACTACTGCTAAGCTTAGCCATATTACAATACGTGCATGTTCACTTGTGGTGGGGTTCACTGCAGTGCATCACATCAATAGTTGCATATTTGCAGGAGCTGTAACATATTAGCATGTATTTTTGTAAAGGTGTAGCCAGTCTGCTATACAGGGTTGCACTGTGTTTTAGGTGGAGGTCTATCACATATTCTGACTTGTCACAACTCACAGGTGTATAGTACTAGCAACATTTAATGAATGTAGCTGCACTGCACTGCATGTTGTCGAGGGCCTGTCCACAGTATGTCTGTTATTGTCTGTGTGTTGTGCATGGTATCAGTCAGAAAGTGTGGTCTGTATCATGCCTTTATGGCACTTCACATGTGTGTGTGTGTGTGTGTGTGTGTGTGTGTGGATCAGCAAAGATTATAGTACAAGAATTAATGTAGTCATGTTGTCTTCCCCTCACAGGTGACCATGGGGGTTGGAGTGTGTCCACCTTACAACCTGATGTCAGTGCCTCATTGGACTCTGATGATGATGGTGGGACACTTTTACATATTGCTCTTATAAACTTAGATAAGTGATAGAGTGATAGGTTTTGCATTAATATTACTTTTGTGAAGGGCATGAAGTCTGAAAGTCTGAAATGTCTGTCATTATTTTCTGACTTCAACTCTAAATGATTTGCCAATGATTTGCCAGGAAACCACAATTTTATGACATACACAAAATATATGAGGCAAACATCTGGACATTCTGCAAAACTCTATATAGTTGAGAGGTATGGCTTGTAGAGTGTCAAACGGTGCATATAAGGTGGATGACATCAGCAGGCCCTGTAAAGTAATGCAATGGGGGGAATCAACAGGGTGGAACAGGCCTCAAAATGGTATAACACACTCACACGCGACACACACACACAGTCTAGCCACAGGAGATATGCTTCACACACACACACACACACACACACACACACACACACAACTGGCAGTATTGAGATTAGAACTCCTACCTACCTAGTTGTATATACTATAGGGCTATGTACTTACCACATGCACCACAGAGCCTATATGCCTGAAGAGTGTCCAATGGTGTATCTAAGGTGCATGACATCAGCAGGCCCTGTAACTTAATGCAATGGCGGAGCCAACAGGGTGGAACAGGCCTCAAAATAGTATAATCAACACACACACACACACACACACACACACACACACACACACACACACACACACACACACACACACACACACACACACACACACAAGATTAGAATCCCTACCTATCTAGTTGTATGTACTATAGTGCTCTGTAATTATCATGTGTGCCACGGAGCTTATACGCCTAGAGAGTGTCCAATGATATATCTAAGGTAGATGACATCAGCAGGCCCTGTAAAGTAATGCAATGGGGGAGTCAACAGGCCTCAAAATGGTATAACCAACATACACACACGCACACATGAGATATGCTTCACACAAACACGCACACAGTTGGCAGTATTGAGATTAGAACCTCCTACATATATAGTTATATGTATTATAGTGCCTAGTACTTCTCATCTGCCCCACACAGGTTATATGTCTGCAGAGTGTCCAATGGTGATGGTGTATCTAAGATGGATTACATTAGCAGACCTTGTAAAGTAAAACAATGGGGTTTAACAGTGTGTAACAGGTCTCAAAATGTACTGGCATTGTGCACACATAGGCAGGAAATACACATAGCTACAAGGGAATATACTTACACACACACACGCACACATGCACACACACACACACGCACACACACACACACACACACACACACACACACACACACACACACACACACACACACACACACACACACACACACACACACACACACACACGTGCTCAGTTGACATGATTGGGAATTGAACCACTACCTATCTAACTATGTACACTATAGCATTATGCACTTATCACATGTACAATGGGACTTACACATGTAGAGAGTTTCTGGCAGTGCTGTTGGGGTGGATAACATCAGTAGCTGCTGACAGGGAGACCACTGTTGTGGAGGACAGTAGTCAACACCAAAATATTGGCAGCCATTGCACAGACATAGGCCTGTTTGATGTGTGCATTCTGCTGTATGTGTAATACATACAGAAATGCACACACACATGTATGCACACACATGATGGCTGATGTGAGATTACAGCCCCTTCCCACCTACTATTACACAATGGGCCTCACCATAGTATTTTTACATGCCACTGCTTAAAATTGGTGTAACCCAGCCACTGGGGATGCACAAGCCAGTGCATTTCTTTGTGGCTGTCCCAAGCCTGGATAAATGGGGAGGGTTGTGTCAGAAGGGCATCCGGCATAAAACTTTGCCAATTCATTTCATGCAGACACCAATAAACATTTTTATACCGGATCGGTTGAGGCCCGGGTTAACAACGACTGCCACCAGTACTTTTAGCCTACAGGGTGCTGGCGGAAATTGGGCTACTGTTGGCCGAAGGAGGAGAAGAGGCGAAAGACATGGCTGAAGGCAAGGAGAAAGGCTAGGACTGTGGTAGTGAGGGTCGGAACTTTGAATGTTGGCACTATGACTGGTATAGGGAGGGAGCTAGCTGATATGATGGACAGAAGGAAGGTTGGTATATTGTGTGTGCAAGAGACCAGATGGAAGGGGAGTAAGTCTAGGTGTATTGGAGGTGGGTTCAAATTGTTTTATCATGGTGTGGATGGGAGGAGAAATGGCGTAGGAGTTATTCTGAAGGAACAGTATGCTAAGAGTGTTTTGGAGGTGAAAAGAGTGTCAGATAGAGTGGTGTTTATGAAGCTGGAAATTGATGTTGTAATGATAAATGTTGTTAGTGCATATGCTCCACAAGTTGGGTGTGCAATGGATGAGAAAGAAAAATTTTGGAGTGAATTGGATGAAGTGGTGATGACTGTACCCAAAGGTGAGAGAGTGGTGACTGGAGCAGATTTCAATGGGCATGTTGGTGAAGGGAACAGAGGGGATGAGGAAGTGATTGGTAGGTATGGTGTTAAACAAAGGAATGCAGAAGGTCAGATGGTAGTGGATTTTGCGAAAAGAATGGACATGGCTGTGGTGAATATGTATTTTAACAAGAGGGAGGAGCATAGGGTGACATACAAGAGTGGAGGAAGATGCACACAGGTGGATTATATCTTATGTAGGAGGGCCAGTTTGAAGGAGATTGGAGACTGTAAAGTGGTGACCGGAGAAAGTGTAGTTAGGCAGCATAGGATGATGTTGGTGATCAAGAAGAGGAGGAGTAGGAGTGTGAGGGCAGCACCAGGGATCAAATGGTGGAAACTGAAAAAGGGTAATTGGGAGGTGGAGTTCAGGGATGAGTTAAGGCAGGCACTGGGTGGAAGTGAAGAGTTACCAAATAGCTGGGTAACTACAGCAGAACTAGTAAGGGAGATGGCTAGAAAGGTGCTTGGTATCTCATCTGGACAGAGGAAGAATGACAAGGAGACATGGTGGTGGAATGAGGAAGTACCGGAGAGTATACAGAGAAAGAGGTTGGCAAAGAAGAAGTGGGATTGTCAAAGAGATGAAGAAAGTAGACAGGAGCATAAGGAGATGAGGTGCATGGCAAAGAGAGAGGTGGTGAAGGCTAAGGATAAGGCATATGAAGAGTTATATGAAAGGTTGGATACTAAGGAGGGAGAAAAATACCTGTACCGATTGGCTAGACAGAGGGACTGAGCTAGGAAAGATGTGCAGCAGGTAAAGGTGATAAAGGATAATGAGGGGAACATACAAGCGAGGAGAGTGTGTTGAGGAGATGGAAAGAGTACTTTGTGGGGTTGATGAATGAAGAGAATGAGAGGGAGAGAAGGTTGGATGATGTAGGGATAGTAAATCATGAAGTAAAATGGATTAGCAAGGAGGAAGTAAAGATAGCTATGAAGAGAATGAAGAATGGAAAGTCTGTTGGCCAAGATGACATACCTATGGAAGCATGGAGGTGTTTAGGTGAAATGGCAGTGGAGTTTTTAACCAGATTGTTTAATGAAATCTTGGAAAGTGAGAGGATGCCTGAGAAATGGAGAAAAAGTGTTTTGATACTGATTTTAAAGAATAAGGATGATGTGCAGAGCTGTAGTAACTACAGAGGGATTAAATTGATCATTCACAGAATGAAGTTATGGGAATGAGTAGTGGAAGCAAGATTAAGAAGGGACGTGATGATTAGTGAACAGCAGTATGGTTTCATGCCAGGAAGGAGCACTACAGATGCGATCTTTGCTCTGAGAGTGTTGATGGAGAAGTACAGAGAATGTCAGAAGGAGTTGCATTGTGTTTTTGTAGACTTAGAGAAAGCATATGACAGGGTGCCTAGAGAGGAGTTGTGGTATTGTATGAGGAAGTCAGGAGTGTCAGAAAAATATGTAAGAGTGGTACATGATATGTAGGAAGGTAGTGTAACAGTGGTGAGGTCTGCAGTGGGAGTGACGGATGGGTTTAAGGTGGGGGTGGGGTTACATCAAGGATGAGCTCTGAGCTCTTTCTTATTTGCAATGGTGATGGACAGGTTGACAGACGAGTTCAAACAGGAGTCCCCGTGGGCTATGATGTTTGCAGATGACAGTGATCTGTAGTGAGAGAAGGGAACAGGTGGAGGAGACCCTGGAGAGATGGAGATATGCTCTAGAGAGAAGAGGAATGAAGGTCAGCAGGACTAAGACAGAATATATGTGTGTGAATGAGAGGGAGGATAGAGGAATGGTGA
The DNA here is from genome assembly GCF_019279795.1 of Protopterus annectens. NCBI lineage: Eukaryota > Metazoa > Chordata > Ceratodontiformes > Protopteridae > Protopterus > Protopterus annectens. The sequence goes on from NC_056741.1 coordinate 1,682,753,472, forward strand.
GGATGCAAGGAGTAGAGGTGGCAAAGGTGGATGAGTCTAAATACTTGGGGTCAATAGTTCAGAGTAACAGTGAGTGTGGAAGAGAGGTGAAGAAGAGAGTACAGGCAGGATGGAGTGGGTGGAGAGGTGTGTCAGGAGTGATTTGTGACAGACGAGTACCTGTAAGAGTGAAAGGGAAGGTCTACAAGAGGGTATTGAGACCAGCTATGTTATATGGGTTGGAGACAGTGGCATTGACAAAAAAGCAGGAGTTTGAGCTGGATGTGGCAGAATTAAAGATGTTAAGATTTACACTGGGTGTGACGAGGGTGGACAGGATTAGGAATAAGTATATTAGAGGGTCAGCCCAGGTTGGAAGGTTTGGAGACAAAGCCAGAGAGGCACGATTACATTGGTTTGGACATGTGCTGAGGAGGGATGCTGAGTATATTGGGAAAAAGATGCTAAGGATGAAGCTACCAGGTAACAGGAAAAGAGGAAGGCCTAAGATAAGGTTTATGGAGGTGGTGAGAGAGGACATGCAGGTGGTTGGTGTGACAGAGCAAGATGCAGAGGACAGGAAGAAATGGAAATATGTGATCTGCTGTGGCGACCCCCAATGGGAACAGCTGAAAAAAGATGATGATGATGACTCCTTAAAATTGGTGTATGTGTGGCTGCTGCAGTACATAACTATGCATTTTGGGTAATTTCTCTGTCTGTCTGTCTCTCTGTCTGTCTCTGTCTCTGTCTGTCTCTGTCTGTCTGTCTCTGTCTCTCTCTGTCTCTGTCTGTCTCTGTCTGTCTCTCTCTCTCTGTCTCTCTCTCTCTCTCTCTCTCTCTCTCTCTCTCTCTCTCTGTCTCTCTCTCTCTCTGCCTCTCTCTCTGCCTCTCTCTCTGCCTCTCTCTCTGCCTCTCTCTCTGCCTCTCTCTGTCTCTCTCTGTCTCTCTCTCCCCCCCCATCTCTGCCTATCTTTAAATGATATATTTGTATAGGTTACCTGTATATCTGTATTTATATCACACTCAACAGATCAAGATAAATCTTATATGTACCATATATGGATAGATGGGGTAAACATGTTTGATAGGGGTGGGGATAGACAGTTAAGATGTCTTTATACAAAAGGGATATATGTACTTTACAGTTCTATAGTCAGATGTGGGTTCAGACATAGGCTGAAAGTAGCTAAATGTAGCAGCATGCCCAGTATGACCATCAATAGTAAGAGTCCAGGCCAGACCTACCTGTACTCCAGTCCAGCATTTGGTGTGCTACACCCGATTGGCTGATGAACCTCTGTAAACAGTCCAGCACCTCACTGATATACTGCTGAGGGATCTACTGCACAAAGTGCTCTAGTCTGCATATTCTATGTTTGTCTGGCTCGTGGTTCCTCCTTCCCCTTATATGTGACCTTTGTCCTGCTCTGCTCCATTCGCAGGCTTTGTCCACAGTTGCTGCTGTTATGTAGTTCTAGTTATGGTGTGACTGAGGTAGAAGTCATAACATCACACACAGGGTTACGGAATGCACATCTCTGACTGTACCTGTTTAGCAGGTTGGCCAGCATTGTACCCCATACATCTGCTCTGGTCCTCAGATGGTTTGTGTTGCACTGTTCTTCTAAGGCTACATGTTGGCCATACCTCTCAAACTCTTACAGCCAGACATCTTGGCAGGGTCATATATCACAGTCAGACACAGGCCCAGACATGGGGACAGCATCTTAATATTGCTCTTCCAAATGTAGACAGTTGGTAGACTGGTTTTGTACTAGCTTGTATTTTCTTATGGGTATGAAGTCTACATCTCAACCATCTGTCATTGCTGTTTTCACATCAACCTGCATTGGTTTGTCAATAGTTTGCAAGACAAATGCAATGTTATCACAAACAGAACAGATATATGAGGCATACATGTGGACATTCTGAGAAACCCTGACGTTCGTGGGGTATGGATGGTACCCACTGACTTGTTGTCAGTACTGACAGTTACATGGCAGCCTATGTATCCTGGGGCTAGACGGATTTGTCACAACCTGCTGTTCTACTAGGCACCATCAAGGTTACTCAGAGCTGTGTACTGTCCATATCTATGGCCCCCTGTCCCTTCATTGTCCAGCTTTACTGCAGTAACAGATATTGATTTCTGGACAGCCTGTAGAACTCCTGCTGTAGGTGTAGCTGGCATGCAAAATAGTAGGCACAGCCAGTGTCGAACCATGGACCCTGTCACCCACAGTAATGTACTTAGTCCAGTGAGCCACAACAGCCACCAGTCAGTCCTGTCTACTTCCTGACACTATTAAACACACACATACATAGCACATTGACCCCTGTATATTGTGGAAATGAAACATGTTTGAAAGTTGATTGGGGCAGCCCTGGGAATGTGTGGTTTGCTGCTATTACCTTACAAACATTACTGTTACTGCAGTTTTATAAGAACATGGGTATGTTGGGGTAGGAGACCAGACCTCTCAACTGTACAGATTTTCTCCGAATGTCGAGATGTTTACCTCACATTTTGGGTCCATTTTTCATAACATTGTGGTGTCTGGAAAATTACTGGCAAATTATTAAAGAGTGAAGTTAGAAAGTAATGACAGACATTTGAGTTTTAGACTTCTTACCCTTCAGAGAATTCATGCGACTGCAAAACCTATTATTCTATCAACTTTCTATACTTTTAAGAGCAATATTGAACAATTGTCCCTGTTTTGGGGCCTTTGCCCCACATTTCTTTATGGCTTTGTACAGATTTCTTGCTGTAAGAGATTGAGAGGTATGTATGGGACTCCAACATTGACATCCATGCATCTATCCTATGACCCTGCTGTTTGCAAGTCCTTCACATAGTGCAGTGGGTTTTGCTGGCTTGAGGCCTACTGCATATTCTGGGGCAGCCAGCATTTGGCAGAGAGTTCCTGTTGTGTCATATAGCTGTCCATTCTCTGCTGCTATCCCAGTAGCCCACTCCATTCACTTGCATACATGCAGCAATACCATAAATATGCTACCACAGTCCACTAACCCATTCATTTGTTGTTAAGAAGAGTGACTTACCTTGTGCCTGCAGCAGTTGAGAGTATAGTGCTTCAGGGCTGACTCTTTCAGATGCATGCAGTACACAGCCAATACATGGAAAGGTACAGGTAGTGTGATGTGGCTGGCATCCTTTTTACTGTGTGTATGTGAGTCGGAGTGAGGAGTCAATCCCTGCGTCCCTAGGTTTTTAGTGTATGTGTTGTGCATTGTTTCTTTGCCAAGGCTGGGGTGTACTGGGCATGCCTACATCTGCCTACAGGGGCAGGCTCAGGGAGTTCCTCCTTCAAGGATACCTATGCCTGTGGAGACCTTGGCAATGGTAGGGGGCTGTATCTCCCTTCTCTGTCACGTTCCTGATGCAGCTGTTTCTGCAGGATCATATTGTGTAGTATGGCAGATACTATGAACATGTGTGCACATGTGGCTGGAGAGTACTGCAGGGTTCCACCAGATATGTCAAGCAAGTGGAGCCGTGACTTGAGCAGCCCAAACCCATGCTCTATGTTGTTCCTAGTTTGTGTGTGTGCCTCATTATGGCACACTTCAGTTATGTGTATGCATTTCTGATGGGTGTCATCATCCAAAGTTCCAGTGTGTATCCAGCATCCCCACTAGATAGCCGTATGGGATGCCCCCCCCCCCGGCAAATGCTTGGTACAGCTGTGATGCATGCCAGATGTGGGAGTCGCAATAACTGCCAGGGCTTCCAGCACACACATTAATGATAATGCCCTGGGCATTGCTCACAACCTAGCAGTTGATGGAGTGATGCTCCTTGTGGTTGATGTAGAGTCTACCCTCCTCACTGAGTGGTGCTTTGATGTGCACATGAGTGCAGTCTAAGGCACCAGTACCTCTGGGTAATGTCCTACATGGTGGAAAAGATGCATATTGCTGGTTCTCTCCTCAGGGGTGCTGGGCAAATAAATGTGCTCACTGGCATGTGTTAGCATGACATCCAAGAACTGGTGGAGTACTCTGGATGTGGATGCCTGTAGGATCCCCATGATGTCCCCAGTAGGTCTTTGGAAATTACCTGTAGCTAGTATTCTTAAGGCTACACATACCTTTGTTTCCACTGGGATGGGTTCTCCTCTGTTGGCTCTGGGTCTGAGGTGAGGGCGATAGAGCTCAGTGAGTTCCTGCAGTATGTCCCTGTCCACCCTGTAGTGCTCTTCTATCTCCAGTCCTTGTAGCGCATGAGAGATTACCCTGGGCCTGAACACTCTTCCCTCCTCAGTCTGGGACTATTGTCAACATCATCATCATCACTGACCTCAGCCTGTAGTGCATACAGATGTAGCAGAGCAGCAGCAGCCTCTATAATTTTGTCAGTTAAAATTCCCAAGTGTGTACTCCAATGGTGCAGAGTATGTGGGGAAAAATCAGATTGAAGGGTGTATGCATACTTCATACTGGTGTGCTGCAGATGCAGCCTGTGTGATTGACTGACTATGATACATTCCACCTGCCAGGTATATCATTGAGAGGTATGAATGGGCCAGTGTCAGTGGAACAGGGATTATCAGTCAGTTATACTTGATTGGCTTGCTCAGGCTATTTCCTTTTATTTTTTTTCCAGTTTCTTCCACTGCTAAGCCCTGCAGCACTCCATGCAAACCTGTGGCACTAGTATAATCATTCTCAGAAGTTTAGACCCTCCCCTGTGCACGGGCATGCTTAACTTTTCTTTAACTAGCTAAAACATGTTCTGCAGGGCTATGTATAGCTTAGCAGCCTCAGACACACACCCCCCTGCTTAGCTGTGCTTAGCTGAGTGCAAACAGGCACCTCTAAGATTTTAATATACCATGACACACCCTCTTTTCATGTCAACTATCTGTTCTGCCTACACCAGCACAGTTCTAGCCCTACCACAGTTAGTACCTATGGACACGGTGGCACTTTTTGCTATTCAATAAACCTGGCTCATTTACATACACCTAATTGTATATACCCTGGATACAGCACTACACTAGGGCCTATCTCCTTAGCTACCACTATAACCTGCCATTGTATGACTCTGCATGCTGGCCACTATAATGCAATAACTTTGCATACCTTTATATTTTATACTTTTTTATTATTTTTTTTAAATAGTATGTTTGCGCATCGCTGTGCGCCACTTAAACATGGCATATGTATTAAAAAAACAAGATTTTTGATATATTGCATTACTTTTTCAACTCAATGGCCATAGATTTGGCCATTTGCATGGCTACTGTGACAAATACAACTGCTTATTTGGGCCCAGTTTAAATTTTATAGTCCGGTACATGGGTTTGTAACTGTGTACATTTTTCCTGCAGATACGGCACCTACACTGATGTCTTTCTGCTTGCTAAATTGGGAAATCACCTCATTTGCATTGTTTTCACAGAAGATGAGATGATTTGCATTCTGCAGACACCTCTGTGTCTGCACAGTGTCTGCAAACTTGTGCACACACCAGTCCTGTTTCCTGGATCGCACAGTGGCCATATTCCGTGTTTGGGCTGCTACACTATTCCTACACAGAGAATCTCTCTGTGTAGGGTTTATTGAATTACCCCTAGAACGTTTTCAAAACTGCTCTACAAACTTACTGCTCCAATTAAATAGCAAACCTCTCCAATGGCAATTAAAATTAATCAAATAAGAATCCAAAACATTTTGACACTTAATACAAAATTTGAAGCAATAAAAATAAATATAAAATTGTGCAAGTAATACATAAAAAGAATCACAAAAAATGAAATGATACTTAGATGCTAGTTTACCTCAAGAAGTGCAACCTTATTTTCCATACAGAGATGAGATTACAATGGTATTATGAATGGTCCTAAAGTGATTGTTCCCCAGTCCTTGCAACAAGAGTACATTACTATCTTGTATCGTGGCCACCCAGGAGCAGACTCTACCAAAAGAAAGGTGAGAGGACTAGTATTTTGGACTTCTATGTTACAAAATATTTTGAGAGTCCTTTCATCTTGTTCTGTGTGTAATAGTAAGTTGCATCAACAGAAAGAACCACTTCAGCTAAACCAGATTCCTGACCTACCTTGGTCAACAGTAGCCACAGACATTTTCGAATGGAATGGTCAACATTACTTGAAGTTAGTAGACTCTTATTCAAATTAGTTCTAGATTGACCTACTTCCTAATCTAGCATCCAGTTCTGTCATTACTAAGATGAAGTATCATTTTGAAGTCCATGGTAGTCCACACAAAGATATTTTTGACAATGGCACATAGTTTACAAGCCAAAAGTTCAAAAGATTTGCTGAAGAGTGGGACTTTGCTCATGTTATGAGTAGCCCAGTGTATCCACAGTCAAATGGTTTGGCAGAACATGCAGTTTAAAATACGAAACAATTACTAGAGAAGTTGAAATGAGTCAATAGTGATGTTTTCTTGAAGGTTTTGAATTTCAGAAATATTCCTCATGATAAACATCTTGGTTCACATGCCCAGAGACTTCTGTCGAGACAAACCAGAACCACGTTACCAATTAGTAGTCAATTGTTGGCTCCGTGCGTCAAGAACAACAGGTCAGTGAAACCTAATTTGTTCAAGAAGCATTTAGCCCAGAAGTCTTATTACAATAAAACCATAAAATCACAAAATCCATTATGAGGAGAAGTGGTAATGATGCAAACATCCAAAGGTTATGAGTTCCTGATACAAGTTGTTCACCGAAGACAGTCTCTGTTGCTAAACCCAGCTCTGATTACTATGTTACTAGATCAGGTCACATCTCCAGACCATGTTATTGATACACTGTTTCTAATGTCTAGATTCTTGCATGTCTAACTCCAATGTCATTTCATTTGAGGGCAATATTTTTAAGAGGGAGAATGTAGATCAATGTGTGTGTATGTCTTTAAGAAGCTATCTAGGGGCTTGCACAAGTGTACTGCAAGCCTGACTGCCATTTTGTAGTAAGCTGTTGAGAGATAAGCATGTATGTCTGTACAGTCTGTCTGTTAATCAGTTCATTTATGTTTTGTAGTGTTGCTATCCATCCTGATGTGTTTTCATGTAATAAAGTATGTAAACAAACTACCCCACCTGTTTGTCATCTATAGTAGTGAGAGAAAAGTGACAGAAGGCATCCTGGGATATTCGCTGGCCCCATTGATGCAATGGTCTAAGAGAGAGCATTGAGGACCTGTTCCCTAGTGACAGCAGGGATAGTTATATTTGATGACATTTTCTGAGGGAAGGTTGATGTGGAGACGGGGGTAAAGTTGGAGCTGAATTTGTCAGCCAGTATGTTTGCTATGTCTTCTAGCTCAGTATAGGTGGCTCCATTTACAATGGGCTCTGCACACAATTGTGTACTGCTTTTGAGGTTGCTGACAGCCAAATAATGCCTTGTGGTTGTTCTTGGCCTGGGAGGCCAAATGTACCTCAAATGTGGCTTTAGTAGACTTTATTTGTCCTCTGAGTTGTTTGTTTTGTTTGATGAGAGTGCTTTTATCCTGCTGGGTGCTGCACCTCCTAATTTTTGCCATGATTTTCTTGCTTCTGTTATACAGCCTATTGATGTGATTCCACCAGGGTGGCTTGTTTTTTGAGTTAGTTCTGTACGTCTTCCTGGTGGGAACAGTTGTCTCTGTGCAGCTACTAAAATGCTTGTATGTGCAGCTACTAAAATGCTTGTATGGGTTTCTATGAACAGTTCTCTATAGGTAGAAGTGTTACCATGGTTTATGGGGGCTTGAAATTTTTGCAAGATTATCATTTAATAGTAGAACATTAGCCTTAGATTAGTTCCTGAATATTCCATGTAAATTAAAGGTTTACTGCTCAAAGCTAGGAGTCTCAACAAGAAGCTCCTCTCCCTGGAAACACTCCTCACCCTGGAGAGTGAGACAAGGTTTAAAGCAGTACAAGGCTATAATGCCTTCAACACATTTAGACCAACTACTGCACAAGAACGGACAAAAGGTTGAGGTGTATTTATTGACATAAAAAGTAAGCACACCACAAGATTGGTCAGACAATATGACATGCTTGAGCTACTCCATGTCCAACTAACCTTAGGTAAAGTCCAATACCATATCCTTGCTAACTATATGTCCCCATATATGACCCAAGATAAGCACACTATATACTTGAATGCGCTGGAGTCTCTCAGAATCCAACAAAACACCATATTAATCTGTGATTTCATCTATACCACTATAAACTGGGATACATACACAACCACCAACATTCATGCTCAAAAGTTCCTGGATTTTCTCAATGCAAACACCCTGGAATAGCTAGTTTGCACACCTACTAGGGGTGCAAATATCCTGGATCTGGTACTCACAAATTGGGAGAACATTGCACCCCCTTGTGTAATGTCCTCACTGGTGATATCAGATCACAAAGGGATAAACCTTGAAACAAATATAAAGGCTGAACTGCCAGCAAACCCCAGAATCTTTAAGAACTTTTCCAAGGCTGACTACCTCCAGTTAAGTGAAGTAAATGCCAAATCCCCCAAATTCAGAGAACATGGTGGCCTATGCAGAAGTTTTTCAGAAACTCTGTACAAGCATATAAATAACTGCATAGATACAGCAGTTACAAACTGAAATAAACTTAGGACAAACTAAAAAATAACCCCCCTTGATGGACCCCACTATGTATAGGTTATACAACAAAAGAGAGAAAACCCTGTTTAAAAATAAAAGGGGCTATGCCCAAAAGACAAAGCACTTCCTCCTTATTCTTAACAAGCAACTCAGAGGGATAATTAAGTTGACCAAACCCATCTTCAAGGCAAAGATAGGCTCAGAGGGTAAAGACAACCATAAGATATTTTTCAGTTATGTACACCACTTTAAAAGAATACCCAACAGTGTGTTGAACTAATAGTAAATGGAACTTTGTGTGCCAGACTGGGAATTATAGCAAATATGCTGGCCGACAAATTTAGCTCCAGTTTCACCCCATATCACTACCAGTTTCCCCCAGGGAAATACCTCCTATATTTTCTCCCCAATTATCACTAAACAGGTCCTTAACTGCACTCTTTAGATTTAAAAGCACTGCAACAATGCATCCTGATAATATCCCATAATGCCTCTTAAATAGCTTGAATCATGACCTGTCAGGCCAATTAGAATCTCTATTCAACCACAACCTCCAGACAGGCTTCATTCCTAAGTAATGAAGACCTGCAATTGTCATCCCTCTACACAAAGGCAGACCATCAACAGACCCAGGGAACTACAGATCATAAGTTTGACTACTCTTATATATAAGGCCATGGAAAGAATTATTGTAGACCTGATAAACAAAAACATTGGACCCATTCCAGTTTGGTTTTGTCACAGGCAAGTAATGCATAATAAACTTGGTAGACTTCTTTGATAAGGTCACTAGAGCCATGGATGAGGACAAAATGGTACATACTGCCTATATTGACCTGGCAATGGCATTAAACACAATACCTCACTTGGATATTATAAATAAACTCACAAATTTAACATAAATCCCTGTGTCACCTGATGGGTATCCAAGTGGCTCAGAGATAGGATACAGGGTGGTGGAATCCACCTCCACCAAGAGGCCTGTTACTACTGGTGTTCCCCACAGCTCAGTACTGGGACCTCTCTTGTTTGGGATATACTTCTCTGAAGTCAGTGCAAATGTAGAGGGCCTCTGGCTGACCAGATTTGCTGATGACTGCAAGCTGAGCACAATCAATGAATCCTCCAAAGATGTAGATATTCTGCAGGAAGGTCTGACACAGACAAATAATAGATGCTATAACCATGGCTTAAAACTCAATGCAAAAAAAGACAATTATACCCTTTGGAAATATGACATCCCTGCAGGTTACAACATTGATAATACTCCCCTAAGATTAGACTCAAATGTAAGGGACTTAAGAACTCAGGTTGACAAAAACCTGAATTTTGATCACCATGTATCCATGATAATGAGAAAGTCCTTCTATGTGATGCAACTTATAGGCAAGGGCTTGGCATCCAGATTTAAGGAGATCATAGTCTAACTATACTTAGCCTCATTAGACCGATAATCAAGTACAGTGCACCCTTCTGCATGTACCTGACCAGGCATTTGCATCAGTTGAAGTAGCCACAGAGGTTCCTCACTAAAAAAATACAAGCTGCAAATAATATATCCTAATGCTGACCATGTCAAATCCCTGACTCTGTACTCAGTCTCCCGCAGACTACTGAGGGATGACCTGTGCCTAACCTACAACACATACTCTGAGCCAGCCCTGGTGGATCTGCTACACATTCACAAAGAAAAGAGCACTATGTTTACCCAATCTAAGGATCTAAACTTTTTCTGTGACAAACAAAACATGTTGGAGGGATAGGTATGTGTCTCAAAGATTACACTTCTCTGGAACAGACTCCCTATTTATGTGAAGCAGAGCTATTCCCTAAGCCTTTTTAAATGCAATTTGGACCAGTGTGGATGGGAAATTATAAATTCACCCTGGATTGTTGCCTGTGGCCATTATGGACAGGGGCAGTTCATAGATGCCCTAAGTCACAAGCTTATACCAAAGCCATTCTAGCCCATGTGCATTGATAATTGGGAAATTTGAGGCATGAATGGCTAAGCTGAAAAAGGCTCCAGGGCCATTAGCCTCAACCTCCTATGAGCCTGTGATTCACCACTACTGACCAGTAATCAAGGATCCTCAGTCCTCACCACTAGCACCAATGGGTGAAGTACATTGGGAGAATAAGTTACACACACTGTATTTCCAGATGCAGCTCTCTGCATCAAGTGCAATTTCCCTTAAGAGCACACAGAAACCGCAATCAGTCTGGGGCTGGTTTCTCCCTCTTTCTCCAGATCCCCAATAAGACTCTCCACTGGCAAAGCTATAAATTTGAGATCTCAGCTGAATGACCAAACCAAGACCTCCACCACCCTCTCTGTACAACCAGTGCTTCATGTTCTTGCCCAAGAAGTTGACACACACACACACACACACACACACACACACACACACACACACACACACACACACACACACACTCTGAGATTTGATTTATACCATGAAGTAAGCTGTTATAAAAGTTTAAAATTTTAGTATGAGCTTTGGTTTGTGAACTTTTGTTCACTTTTACTGTTTCAACTTTTAATTTTATGCTTTTGTTATGAAGCTTCTTTAGTGTGTTTGATAATCGCTGTTTTAGTTATTCGTGGAGGGTTTTGCATAAAAGTTTTCTTTGAGCTTACTTCATGGTGCATGCTGACAATTAATGCAGCAGCCCTAATTAATCACCTTAATTAATTGCGTGTTATGATTGGTTCATTACACTACACTAGTTTAAATGCTTTTAAAGGAAGTTTTAAAAGGTTTTTTGTATGTCTGAAGAAGTCTGCACACAGTGCAGATGAAAAGCGCTTCATTAAATTGTCTTCTGGTGAACATTAGCTTTTGACTTCGCTTAATACTGCAAACCTCTGTTTGGACATTTTGGTGTTTATATCTGTTTATATTTCCAGTTACAAATGGTAGTTTGACCCAGAGCAAGGCTATTAGGAGTGGTCTACACAGTGTCACCAAATAAATATGCAAGTACTCTCAGAACTTAAACATGTATCACAAATATCAGCCACAATGAAAGGTTTAAATATGTTTAATAATAAATAATAAAAAAACAAGAAAATACTCAGTATATAATCACAGTAACAACAGAGTTCAAACTCACAGGAAATATTTAAAACAACATTGCAGGACAGTCTCAAATAAATAAAGAAAACATCTAAACTATACTTCACTATATTCCTGACTGAATCCAAAGAATTACTATACCCTAATTAACTTACTTACAGAGCAACAGGACAAATCTTGATGCTGCCAAGTCAAAGGCAAAATACAGAATATTCAGTCTCTCTCAGAGTTTTTAAATTAATATTTCAAATATTACCGCTGGGATAGCTTGCAGAATGACATCATTTCTTGTCATCTGATTCTATCCCAGGTGAAATCCCCCCACTGATGCAGCTGGTAGCATTTAGCATCTACCTCTGAAAATACATAGACCTCAGATCTTTGGCAAGTGGTGGAAGTCATAAAACAATAAAACGCTTCCAAGACAATGCAGAAAACTTCTAGTTCTAGACATTGTATCTGTTACTGCACTGAAACTGAAAGATAACATCCTTTTATTACATGGCCATAAGGTAATTTAGCAATTTTTCTGAAGTTAACCTCTTGTGTTCCAGTTTCTATTGTTAAATATATGCATCTAAACAATTACAATAGTGTATGCAAATTTCTGTTCTTTTCCAGTAGGGTCCACTGTGGTTACATTTTTAAACTCAGTACTTTATAAACACCTTTCAACATACACTTCTGTGCCAGCAGTTTGATATCCACATAACATACAGTTTTAATACATTTGTAACACAAACATCTTACATGAAGCATGTTAACATTCACAAATGACACATAACCATTTACAAAATTCTAGATAGCTGTGCTGGCAGTATCTCCTTTTATTATACTTCTATATAAATCATGTTTGTCTTTTCGGCTTTTCCCGGTTAGGGGTCACCACAGCGGAACACTGGTCCACTAATGATTGGCCGTCAATTTTTTTATGGTGCTGAGTTGCCAGCCCAATGCCCAACCTTCAGCAAATGTGCACCCATTCACGCATGTCTTTCAGAAGCCACTCAACCACGGGGAGGACATGCAGACCCCACACGGAAGGCACTCCAGCCAAGAATCGAACAGGAGAACCTCTTGCTGTGAGGCAACAACACTACCGCTGCACCACCGTGGCTGTTTTCTATATAAATCATGTTAATATTCACAAATGACATAATTATTTACAAAATTCCAGATCGCTGGCAGTATCGACTTTTGTGACAGAGCCTATGAGCCTATGGTAGATTATGGTTAGAATTTGCATATAACAGAGTGAAATTAAGAACAGAAACAAATTGTATAATATATTCATAGGATATAAGAGAACTTTATGGGGGAAATAAGAAATATTTTTTTTTCTGACTACAAAGCAATATGGACAGTCACAGAGAAAAATGCAGAAATAATGAAAGAAGGAAAAGATTAATCTTTTTAGTAGAAAATAAGTTAAATAAAGTTGATTTGCTAAAAGAATGGAATGAATTGTGGAAGGAACACCTAATAATGAAACAATTTTGCAAGAGTATAACATATTGGTGGTTAATATATAGAAAAATATAAAAAATGCATTCAAAGAGAACTGAGAAGGAAAAAGGAAAAGAAAAATATGATTAACAAAAAAAAAGACAAATTATTGGAAGCGGAAATAATTAAGAGAAAGATTAACAAAAGCTATATGAAAATAAAGAAAAGCTTAAAGGACTGCTGTTTAGTCAGACATTCTATTTGAAAGGAAATATATAGTATCAGCCTTTAAGGAAAGGAAGTAGATCTTAAAGAAAACAAGGATGGGAAATTAAAATATAAACAGGAGAGGATTACTGATATAGTGGAGGAATATGTAAGAAAGATGTATGAGAGAAATATGCTGAAGGGATATATGGAAAGTGGACAAAATAAGAAAAGAGGTAATAAAAGAAACAGTTAATAAATTCTAAGATGGGAGTTAGAGGAAGTGATAATTAAAGGGAAGGAAGAATCCACATTTGACCCAGATGATTTAGGATATAAATATATTTTATAACCAGGAAATGACAGAGTCAGAGAATGAGGAACTTTTAGAAGTAATGAATGGATAAAAATAAGAATAAAAGATGAAATAACTTATGATAATATAATAAAGTATATGGAAAATGGAGAAAAAGTAGAAATAAAAAGGGGGAGGTCAATAACACTGGGAAATGCAGGTTATTATTTCTACAAATTGTGGATGAAATTATAACTTGGCATATATGAACTAAGGAAAAGAAAGTAAGTGAAATGGTTGTGCTAATAAAAGACGTAGCAGAAAATATTGGAGATGGAAAATGATGGCCTGTGATGTGACAAGCGCTTTTAATGGTATACATCATTATAAAATGTGGAATATTTTAAATAACTATGATATTGAAAAGAACATGTTAAGTTATCAGTTTATGAACTGTCTTGGGTGTCCCTGATGGTAAATGGATAGTTACAAAAAAGGATTAAGATAGAAAGTGAGTTGAAACAAGAATGTTCAGTGGGCATGTCGCTATTTGTGATGGTGATAAATGTGATCACAAGAACCTCTAAGAATAGTCTAAAAAAAACAAGATAGAAGGATAGCAATGAAATAATATTGTCATTAAATAATATTTTATGTAGATAAAGTATTGTTAATAAAAAATGTATGGATTACAGAAGTGATTTAAAACAGAAGCATTAATGGGGAAAGTAGGTTTATATTTGAACAAAAAGAGAAAAGGATTTGGAAAAGTGGCACTGACTGTGGGAATTTATTTTTTCACTAAATGAAATTAATGTATTAGGTATAAGGTTTGGAGGGTATCAGGTTGTGCTGGAACGAAGGAAAGAAATATTGAAATAATAAAATTGACAGACTGTTGGAAGGTATTTCAACTGTCTTTCAGAAAAAAAGGTGTATATGTGAAATACATATGTTTTGAGGAAATTGGCTTGCTTAGGTGGTGTACATATATATATATATATATATATATATATATATATATATATGTTTCCTAGTTTTATGAAAAAAAAGAGTTATTGCTTTTTTAACCTTCTTACTGGGTTCAAGATTATATCCAGTGGAAAGAGGGACAGAATATGATGTGAAAAGAAAATGGGGGCTGAATCTAATAAAGCATGTTTGTTTTTTTACACAAAAAGAAGTATGGTATGATGACGTTAAAAGATAGGAAAAGTTGGCACAAGCAAATAATAAACATTTTGCTGCATTTCAATGGGAAAATGCTGGAAAAATAGTAAAAGATACAATTACAGAAAGATGAGAGATGTGAAATGCTTTATGAAGGGAGATTTTTATGGAGATTTTTTTTAGAAAAATTGCCAGTGAAGGATATATGAAATATAAAGCAAAATGAAAAACAGTGAAACGGATAAATCCAGTAGCGCATGTCACATGTCTCTTGTATTCAAATGAGACACTGAGGCACAGTGATGGGTTCAAGTTGTTTGTTGTACATAAACAACTCAGAAGCTGTAACTGAAACATATATTTAAGCTGACTGACTCATTACTTCAAACACACTTGCATGTGTATCTCCAGTCATGCTTGCATTCACTCTGACTAACTATATAAAATGGCACTGATTTTGCACTTGCTCAGTAATTTATATGCACATGCAGTGGCTGACTAGGTACAATACACACAATGATCTACATCCTCCCTCTTTTGTTTGACATGCAGTAGGAGAACAAGATAATTTTATAAGCTAGATATCACATCAACATATAACAACAAATGAATTCAAGTCCAAGTCACTGTGCATCTCAGATTGGGTCTGGAAATTCTGCCCGATCTGGTCACATAAAAACTTTGACTGGGTTTAGCAATACGGACAGTCTCTGGGGATTCTTTTACAATTGGAACTTTGGGGAGTACATCAGGACTACTTGAAGAAGATACACTGTACTCTGGAATTTTAACAAGTGTAGAGTCACTCTAAGAAATAGAGTCTCTGGCACAATCTGCTGAGTCACTGGTTCAGAGATTGGTAGTATGCTTCTTTGATTCCTTCTGAAATCCATTCCATCAGATTGTATGATGTAAGATCTCAGTTCTTCACAAATATTTTTGATGATTGCCACTTGGTCATATCCTTTAGATATTTGCATTCTCACTATCTCTCCTTGTCTTAATTGTCTGAGAGGTTTGCTGGATTTATTGTAATAGGTTTTGTGAATAGCAATTTCTCAAAAGTTGAGTCTTGACTAGTCTGCTCTTTGCATTTGGAATCAATAATTGTTTACTGATCAGAAGAGTTGTTCTAATCTGTCTGGACATCAGTCTCCGAACAGGTAAACCAAGCAAATTATCTCGAGGAATGTTTCTTAGATTGAGTAAGTTAAGGAAAACATTTTGAACTGCACACTCAGCTAATCCATTGGACTGTGGATACTCAGGACTAGTAATAACATGGACAAAGTCCCAAGACTCAGCAAAATTCTTGAACTGCTGACTCGAAACTGTGCATCATTGTCAGATACGACTTTGTGCAAACTACCATGAGCAGAAAAATGTATTTTCAATTTTGTAATGTCAGTGCTGGATGTTAAATTAGGAAAAAGGTCAATTTCAAACCAATTCAAATAAGAGTCTACTAACACAAAGTAATGTTGATCACTCAACATAAAAATATCAGTAGCAAGCATCAGTCATGATAATTCAGGAATATGGTTTAACTGAAATGGTTCGTTTTGTTAGTGTGATTTAGTGCTGTTGAAAATTGAACATGCTAGAGTTTCCTTCTCTATATTTTTTTATTTATAAGGCCAACATACTATGCCTCTTGCCCTTCTTTTGGTTGCATCAGTAGCCTGGTGACCATAGGATCATAGGAGGTTACTAGGCTATTCGTCCTGAAGCCCTTATAAGCTTAGCCAAGAGTTTAGCCTATGTTTAGAGAAAGCAGCACCTAATGCTCCTGTCCAACAGGGACACAGGTGGAATCCCAGGGGTATATTTTCTTTTTCGCATCCAGTTATCCAATCCATAGATGGGGTAGTCTCTGGGACACAAATCTGTCCTGCCAACAAGTCTTGTTGATGTCACAAACCAGGTTGATGCTGTGTGCGTGGGTTACTTGAGTGGATTTTGAGTTGCAGATAGGCAGCAGTCCCATCAAGGTGGGGACACTCTGGGAAATAGAGTCTCTGGTACAGACAATCTGCTGAGTCACTGGTTCAGAGATTGGTAGTATGCTTCTTTGATTCCTTCTGAAATCCATTCCATCAGATTGTACGATGTAAGATCCCAGTTCTTCACAAATATTTTTGACGATTGCCACTTGGTCATATCATTTAGATGATTGCCTTGTATGACAGACAGAGATCACCTCTGAGGAGTCTGTATGAAACTGAGTAGAGGGATAGGGCTTTTAGCCTATCTGTGTATGGTAGATGTTTGAGGCTCTGGATTCTCCTGGTGAGGAACCTCTGTGGTCTCTCCAGCTGCTGCATGTGCTTTGCGAGGTACATGCTGAAAGGATCATTGTACTCAATAATTGGCCTTATAAGGGAAGAATACAAGGATGTCATAACCTCCTTGTCCCCGGATGTGATACCCTTACTTATGAAGTGGGCCATGTAGAAGGCTTTCCGTACAATGGAAGCAACATGGTGGTCAAAAGTCAGGATGCTATCAACCTGGGTGCCCAAATTCCTCATGACTGATAGAATGCTTAGGATATTGTTATCAATGTGATAATTTGTGGGGACATCACTCTCCCCAAAGGGGATGATGTATTTTTTGGTATTCAGCTTAAGGCCATGTTTCTGGCACCAGTCATTTGAGTGAGACCCTCTTGGAGGATGTCCACATCACTAGGGGAATTAATGACAACATCCAGCTTGCAGTCATCTGCAAATGTGGTCAGCCATAGCCCACTGGCTTTGGCCTGTACATCAGAAAAGTATATTCTAAATAACAGAGGCCCCAAGCCTGAACCCTGGGGTACGTCGCTTGTTACAGGTCTACTGCTTGAGGTGGCTTCCCCTATTCTGACTAGGTGGGTTCTATTAGTGAGCCAGTTTCCTATCCATCTGGTAACATATGGATTGATGCCTAGTTGAGGGAGTTTATCTATTATGCCTGAGTGGGGATAGTGTCAAAGGCTTTGGCCAGATCAATGTAGGTGGTGTGCTCCATCTTCCCCTCATTCATGGCTTTGGTGACGGTCTCAAAGAAGTCGACCAAGTTTAGCAGACATGACCTCCCCTTGACAAAACCAAACTGTATGGGATCAAGTGTTTGGAGATTGTCAATGTCCTTGTTAATGAGGTCCATGATAATCTGTTCCATGGCCTTGCAGATCAGGCTAGTTAGGCTGATGGGTCTATAATTTCCCAGATCAGTGGATGCTCCACCTTTGCGTAAAGGGATGACAGTAGCTGTCCTCCACTCAGGTGGTATGAAGCCAGTACTCGGGCTTTGGTTGAATAGGGTGCTTAATGGTGTTACAGGCTCCTGCCTGAGTTCATGTAGGATGCAGCCTGGGATGTTATCGGGTCCCATGGAGGCTGTACCTTTTGCCTTTGAGAGAGCAGTGATGACCTGTTCCCTAGATATAAGGGTAAGGGACAGGTACTGGGGATGTCCTAATTTACTGATGGGGACAGACGAATAAAGTTTTCACTGAATCTGTCAGCCAGCAAGTTTGCTATATCTACATTATTTGTATATGTGGTGTCCTTGACCACCAGTTCTGAACAGATCTGGGTGCTTTCTTTGAGGTTGTGGACATATGTGAAGAAGGCCTTATAATTATCTCTAGTAGATGTGGCCAATTTGGACTCGAAGTTTGCTTTGGAGGATTTCACTAGTGCTCTTATTTGCTTGTTTGGGTTAAGGAGACATTGCTTCCACTTGGGCACCTGCTCCTTCTTGGTCTTGGACAGCAATGTTTTCCTTTTGTTATAGAGTTTATTTATTGCAGATGTTCACCAGACAGGTTTACTCTTCTTTGCGGTGGATGATTTAGTCCTGTCAGGTATACCTGATTCCATGCATCTATATAAATGTTTGTATAGTGCTTTGGTGTAGTTTTGGATATTGGTGCCAGTTCCTACAGAGGGAGGAGGTGGCTGTGAATCTGTTTATATCATCCCTCAGGAGGCTGTAATCAGCTTTGGAGAAGTTTTTATGTCTGATCCTAGCTAGATGGGAGTTGGAGGAGATGGTGACTTTGAAAGTGACCGCTTTATGGTCGGATCTTACCAGGGAGAATGATACTATAGGGATGCTGCAGTGGTTAGTTCTTCTCCTTCTTTCAGCTGCTCCCATTAGGGATCGCCACAGCAGATCAACTGTTTCCATTTCTTCCCGTCCTCTGCATCTTGCTCTGTCACACCAACCACCTGCATGTCCTCTCTCACCACATCCATAAACCTTATCTTAGGCCTCTCTCTTTTCCTGTTACCTGGCAGCTTCATCCTTAGCATCTTTTTCCCAGTATACTCTGCATCCCTCCTCAGCACATGTCCAAACCAACGTAATCTTGCCTTGCTGGCTTTGTCTCCAAACCTTCCAACCTGGGCCGACCCTCTAATATACTTATTCCTAATCTTGTCCATCCTTGTCACACCCAGTGCAAATCTTAACATCTTCATCTCTGCAATGTCAAGCTCCGACTCCTGCCTTTTTGTCAGTACCACTGTCTCCAACCCATATAACATAGCTGGTTTCATTACCCTTTTTGTAGACCTTCCCTTTCACTCTTACTGGTACTCGTCTGTCACAAAACACTCCTGACACTCTTCTCCTGTTGGTTAATATCAAGTCCAAGATACTATCACCTCTTGTGGGGGTACTGACTAGCTGTTCCAATGCATTTGCATTGACAAAATCAAGGTATCTCTGGGCATTTGTGTTCTGGCATGAGTGGTTCTTCCAATCTATGTTTCGGAAATTAAAGTCACCCAGGATCAAGGTAAAGGATTGAATCATGATAGATTCGAAAAGGTGCAAATAGGCAGATTGGGCATCTTGAGTCAGATTATACTATAAAATATAAATATAAAATAGTATAAAATACTATGCCTCTTGCCCTTCTTTTGGTTTCATCAGTAGCCAGTTGACCACGATACAAATTTTTGATATATTCCTGTTGTAATGCTGTAGCAATTATCACTTTAGAACTTTTCATGATGATTCCATCTTTCATCACGAGCTCCTCCCTTTAAGAAAAATACTTCTGCATGTTAAGTGGTAAACTAGTTTGTCATGCTGGCCTTCCTTGACTGATCACATGTTTCAGCTTCTGGAGAGTTGGGTCTGAAGCTGTGTGATTTCTGAGTTTATCAAGATGTGATGAGGAAAATGTTCTGACTTGCATGACTTCAAAGTTTGCATCTTCATTATTATGCTGTTCTGTTTGTCTGGGTGCTCTTGACAAAGCATCAGCAAGGTATAGGAATTTGTCTTTTGTATAGACAATATTGAAATTGTACTTTTGCAATTTTAACATCATGTGTTGCAAGTGTGCTGGAGCTGTATGTATTGGCTTTTCCAGAAATGTCTTTAGAGGCTGGTGATCAGTCTCAATTTGGATATGCTTGCCATAAATATAACTTCGAACATGCAAACAGTACTACCAAAAGCTCTTTTTCAATTTGTGCGTAGTGCATTTCAGTTCGAGTTAAAGTTCTGGATACATAGGCTACTGGTATGCCTTCTTGAAGACATGCTGCAGTAAGACCATTCTTTGAAACATCAGACAAAAGAGTTACAGGTTTGTAAACATCATAATATATCAATGTGGGTGGACTGGCAGTTTTCTGTTTCAGAACATCAAATGTTTTTGGTGTTGCTCCAACCAGGAACAGTTTACATTTTTGCGTGTCAACTCATGTAAAGGTGCAGAAAGCTTACTCAGGTCTGGGATGAACTTTTCTAACTAGTTGATCATATCAAGAAAATGCTGTAAAGATGTGACATTTTTGGAACTGGCATCTCAAGAAGTGCTTCTTCTTAGACAGTTCTTGTTGTAACCCAGAACTGGTAAACAGATGTCCCACATAAGTAACATCTTTCAATTTGAATTTGCATTTCTGAGGATTCAGTTTAAGATTTACTTTATGAGCACAGTCTAGAATTTTCTTGAAATTTCTATCATGTTTGACTTCACCGTTGACAACTACAATAATGTCATCTGCTATGATAGCACATGGATAACCCGAGAACAATTGCTCCATCCCACATTGAAATACTTCACTGGTAGAACTTATCCCAAATGGCATTCTCAAAAATCTGCATCTACCAAATGGTGTACTGGAAGTGGTTAACAATAAAGATATGTGATCCAGTGAAATTTTGCCAAAATGAACTTTTGCATCCAAGACTGAAAAAAACAGTGGCATTTGGCATGAAAGCAGATACTTCTTCTACTGTGCACATTGGATGATGAGGACATTTAAGTGCTTTGTTTAAGTCTCTGAGATCAAAACATATTCGGATGTCATCTGAGGTTTTCTTATGAGCTATAACCATAAATGATACCCAATTCAGTCAGTTCTTTGACTGGAGTATGACACCTAAGTTAACAATTTTGTCAAGCTGTGCTTTTATTTTGCACTGCATTACTACTGGAACCTTCCTTGCTGGTCTGACAACTGGGCTTTCTTCATGGTGTAACTTCATGGAATATATGAATGGAAGTTTTCCAAGCTCATCTGTGAAAATATCAGCATATCCACTAAAAATATTATACGTAAAACTATTGTGGTTGTTCAGACTTATATGGTAGACCTCTGTATTAAGTGAAAATCAGTCCCATTTTCAAACTATCTTTGAGGCCTAACAATGACTGCACATATCTTTGACTATGTAAAACTGCAAGTCATAGCTGGTTCCAGTGGAATGGCATGTGAGAACTATTGTGCCATCAGTTTGAATCTGTTCAACGCCATTAGCAACTAGTTTTGCACACTTTGCTGAATCAAGTTTCTCACCAGCTTTTACTTTGGCAAATATTTGTGCTGATACAACATTGCACTTGGACCCAATGTCTGCTTTAAGCTCTACAGGTTTCCCATTAATTCGAACAGTAAAATATTTCACTCTTTGCTAACAACTGATAATGTACTGTGTTAACTGTTTTATCAATCACATAGACATCATCAACATAAAAAGTTTGTTCACAGCTCTCTATTTGCTCTACTTGCTTCTTTGAATGCTCTTGTTTAATAAAAGTATGTGCCACTTTAAACTTGCAAAGCCTTTTAAAACGATTCCACTTTTTACATCTATGACACTTCCGACCAAAAGCTATTCACTTCTCTCGTTTAGGTTCATGACTACCTCCACAATTAAAACAGTAAGGTTGGGTGTTGTGGCTCCATTTGGTTTATAGGTTCATAAGTTCATAGGTGTTTATTAGGCTAATGACCACAGGGACCTTTTTAAGCCTAGCCATACATCCCAAATCTCTGACAAGTTCTGATACCCTTGATAAGTGTAAGCATGGGCCTGGGAGATGAGCCATATACAGGTTACCTGTGCCCATTAGAAACATAGGTGGCAAACCAGGGATGAATTTCCAGTTTCCCAATCCAATTGTCCAAGTTTTATTTGAATTAGGTTAGGAGGAACTCTGTTTCACATGGATGGGTAGACTGAAGCAAAATCTTTCAACTCATCTCTCAGATCACCAAATTCACATGTTTTTGATTTGTTTCTTAAATCAGTAATATATGCTGCTGTAGTTTCACAAGGCTTTTGATTTATTGTGTAAATGTGCCTTTCCATTGTAATGTTCATTTGAGGTTTACACATTTCTCTAAATTTATGTTTTAAGCACTCATGGTCTTCCCACATTTCAGCCTATATAACAGTGTAGTGGTTCTCCCCCTCCCCTGCATACATGGCAAGTGAATACACAAATGAATATTCCTTCTCAATGACTTCTGAGCCAGCTAAATTAAGAAGTATGAATGCCTTTTTACATGCGTCTTTATAAGAATATGCAGCCTGTAGGAAAATATCATATTCTTGCTCAAACACACACCAACTCTCTGCAATATTATTATCAAACACCAGCGGTCCAGGTCTGTGAAATCCCTCTGCCATAGCAACAAAATTCTTTTAAATATAAGCATAGGCCAGATACTTGTAATTATGCTCAAATGCACAACAATCTCCCTGAAAGGGCTTCACTTTAACACTGTAAACACTGCAAACACACTGGGTACTTCAATTACTTCAAAAAGTTTTAGTTAATGTGAAAAAATATGTACATTGTGAAAAAAATGCAGTCACTTTACCCCTTTCATACATTTTAACACTTCAGAAATTATTTTGAACACCTTTGTATTTAATTTGAATACTTTTATTATTATGTCACAATTTCAGACATTTTGTTTATCTCCAGTCGGGAGGGTTGCAGGATGAGTATCTGGAGGAGCTACTTAGCCAGAGTGAGCCAGAAGGTGGAACTGCTATATCCCTGAATGACATTACTGAAAAAATAGAAGAGGGAGAAAAAGAGAAGGAAAAAGAACCAGAGGAGTTTCCAGAAAAAAAGTCCTATGCTCAAATGGTGGAAGAAGGAGCTAAGGAGAAGACAAAGATGAACAAAGTAAAATATGTTGTTCAAGTGAGCAGTAAAAAAGAAAAGGGCCTAGATAGCTATGAGGTATGGGACAATGTTATTGCCCTTTTCGGAGTAAAAGCTGAAGAGGTAGGAGCTTTCATTTTAATTAACAAAGAAACTTTTTGTGACTTCTTTTTTGAAACTGGCCAGGCTATGGAAAATGTTTTGGGGGCCTATGAAAAAAAGAAAGCAGACTTTCTGTGGTCAGAATATGTTGTGCAAGCCTTTTTCAGGCAAAAAAAAAAAAAAGAATCTTGATTCAGTTTAAAACTGAAGTGGGAGCAGAACTTACAGAATATTTGTTGACAATATGTAAAGAAGTGGTGGACAGTACTAAAATCTATAATGAAAGAGGATTATGGACTGGGGGTTGGAAATATGGAATAATTTAAAAAATGGAAAACAACAATGTGATACACATACCTAGTATTATTAATGTGCACAGCGATGGAGGCTTTGTAAGGTACAGAGGACAACCAAAGACTTGTTATTTTTGTTGAAAATGTGATCATTTAATTAATGAATGGGACAAAAAATGTTATTTATGTGGTCAGACAGGTCATAATGCAAAGAAATGTGAAGTGAAATGTAAGAAACATGATAATACAGGACATTCATGGTTAGAATGTGAGGTAGAAATACAAGAAAATGAAAATGGAAATGAAAATGAAATTATACAAGAAAAAGAATCAGAAAAGAATGTTATATAAGAACACATAACACAACAAGAAAAAAACATAGAAATTGATTTAAATTTAAAGGGAAAGACAAAGAATAAGAAAAAAGAGAGAGAGAGATGAAACAAGTGAAGAAGAGTCAGAATGGCATATAGTAAAAGACACAAAAAATTCAACAGGAAGGAGATGTTAGGGAAAGGAAACAAAACATTTAAAAACATAATGGTAAGAGAGAATAAGAAAGGTAAGGGTTAGGAATATTATTCTAATAACTTTTCTATAAAGCTGAAAACATTAGCTTTGCACATGAACAGTATGAAGAATATTAAGAGAAGAATTAATATCTTACAATGTGTGCTGCAGTAGATGCTCAAGTAATAATAAATAGTAAACAGTAAAAGACATTAGAATGCTAACAAAAGAAGAAAGGGTGCAAACAGAAAACCACTGGAATGGTACTATTATTGGGAATACAGACAATGAAACCTGTTCAGGTATATGTATACTATGCCAAAAATATATACAAATATTAGATATTACAATAGTAGAATTGGGCTGAATCACAGTAGCAGATATAAGATGAAAAAATATGTATAGAGATTATAGATTTATAAGCATATGTGACAAAAACAAAAAGGGAAACCATGTTTAAAAGTATACCTAATTATGGCTATGTTAACATGAATATAGTAATGACAGGTGATTTGAATTGTAATTTGAGAAATAAAAAGAATAGTTGTGATATCAAATGGTTACTGAAATTATGAAAAAATGGAAAATTAAAAATACCGGAAAATAAACACTGGACTTGCAAAGGAAATGAAATGAAGACATAAATTGGTTATTTTTTGATATCAGAAGGCCTAACAATTACACAAAAATGACTTAAATGTAATGGGCTCTCTGATCATAGGTGATTTGGATAAGAATTCATGAAAATGAGGAATATATTAAAATAGGAAAAGGCATAAAAAAGAGTAAGTGAAGAAGAGTAAGATTCAGGAGAAAGAAAAGAAATTACAGAATTATGGCAATCAGTATGAGATTTTTTTTATGAAAATTGGACAATATGGTGGATTCAATTAAAAAAATAAATACAAAATGTATTTGAGAATGTATAAAAGAGAAAATAAAAAAAAGAAAAAATGGAAAACATTAAGTCAAAAAATATTAAAGACTTGATAGAGTAGAAAAAAATCATTTTATGAAAAAGAAAAAGTATTATATAGAAGAAAGCAGGATAAGGTTAATAAATTGTTACATTGCTTACAAGGAAAAAAGAAGAATTAGTGCCATGCTTATGTAAGATAGTAAAAGAAGGAAAGATAAGATAATTAAAAATAAATAAGGGAAACATTAAAACAATTAGAAATATATGAAATCATTAAAAATATGTATTAGATTTATATAGTAAAATAGAAGCTATCATAGAAAAAATGTATAATGGTGAACAATTAAATAAGGAAGATAATGAATATTTAGAAAGAAAAATAAATATAAAGGAGTTGAATGAAAAATTGGAAGATATTAATATTAATTCAGCTACAGGTTTGGATGGAATTTAATGTAGTATGTATAAAGAAATGTATGATTGGCAAAAAGTGATGTTTACAGAAGTAATGAATGAGTGGCTAGAAAGAGGAATTAAATATTAAGAAATGTGCACAGGTGTGATAAAACATATTAAAGAAAGTAGATAAAGATGAAATAAAAAATTGGAGACCAATTACACTGAATAAAACAGATTATATATTTTTTATGAGAATAGTAACCAAAAGACTACAGTGTAAAATAGAAAGACTATATGATCAGAATTTGTTTGGGAGGAAAAAAAGAGGAGTCAAGACCCATTGTGGATAAGGGAAATAACTGATGATATCATCAATAAAAAGGTGGAAACAAAAATCATGATAGGTGATGTCAGTAAGGCATATGATAATATTTGGTATAAAGCATTATGGGGAATTTTACAAGTATACGGCATAAGTGAAAAAATATTACACGTAATTAAATCAATATATGAAAAGAATTATGTGAAACTGAACTTAAATGGTTGGACTGGGAAGATTTGAAAATAGAGTGTGGTATAAAACAAGGATGTATTGCAAGCAGTATGATCTTTGCTATAATCATGAACACAGTAGTAATGGAAATTAATAAAATGTCAAATGAGGGAGGATATAGAATGACAGCGGAGATACAGTTACCAGTAATGTATATTTACACTAATGATATTGTAGTAGCAGCAAAAAGTAAAGTATGGATGGAAAAAAAATAATAAAAAAATGAGTACACAGTTAACAACAAATTGGTTTAAGTATAAATAAAGAAAAAAAAACAAAAGATTTAGGTCTGAAGGTATTATAGCAGGTGTGGAATATAATGAAAACAGTATCAATTTTTTTAGAAATAGTATTTGGAAAGATAGACTACTGACAAGGAATCAAAGACATGATCACATTCTGGAAGACGTATAGGTTTTCATACAAAAAGAAAGCATATTTAATAAACACAATAATAATAGGTAAAATAGCTTATATTGTAAATGTTTATATGATGGCAATGAAATATGAAAAAATAAACTATGCAGACAATTTTTTTCATTATTTGAGAGTCAAGACTGAACCTGGTTAAAAGGGGAATTTACAGATTTTATTTCATGGTTGTGAAATGAATAATGTGAATGAAACCAGGGTTCCTAGTACTTTTAACCCACCCTTGCATCCCCACACTAGCACTATTTGAAAAAAAATATGTGAAATTGATTTTAGAAATAAATTAAAGGGCTTTTATGCTCATGGGGAATTGCAAAATAATATGACTAATGGAAATGTACTGGAACTAAATGCTTTGAATCATGCCAACATCACAGTCATGAAGCCAGACAAGAGTGGCGGGCTAGTATTTATGACCAGGGATGATTATAACTGTATAACAGAGGAAATGCTGAAACAGGACAGTTACAAAATACTGTCGTTAAATTAACTTAATGTAGCATACAGGAAAATAAGAGCTTACATTATTTGTAGTCAAATAGACTTGGATATGTTTAACTATTTAATAACATCAACACCTATCACACTTGTTATCTTTGGCACGCCAAAGATTCATAAGAATCTTGCTAACCCTCCTCTATGCCACGTAATTGATGGGAGAAATTCAGCCACATATGCTTGTGCTAAGGTGCTTGATGGCATCTTGAAAAAATACGTATTAATGGAACACCAAATTTGTAAAGACTCCTGGTCATTTTTAAGGGACATAAATAACCAGGAATGTAGAGAAGAGTTCAACTTTTTAAATGTGGATCTAAAAGACCTTTACACAGTCATCCCCCATAATTTAGCAATTGAATGGGTGGTAAATGTGTTAGTAGAAAGAGGTACTCCAGCAAATGAAACTAGATTAGTTGAAGAACTGCTATACATTATTTTGTAGAATATTTTTTTTCATATTTAATGGTACATACACTCTACAGTAAAGGGGAGTAGCTATGGAGTCCCTATGTGGCAGTAGTTTCACCAACCTTGTTATGGCCTTCTGGGAGCACCATTTTGTGTTTACCAGATGTCACAGCAAAGATAAAATTGTGTATAAGCGATTTTGGATGCTATATTTATGATCATAAATGGAGATGAAACTACGGCTAAGGAAATAGTGGATGAGATGAATGCCAGCACATACTTCCTGGAATTCACATCCAGTTTTGACAAGGTAAAGATTGCTTATTTGGATGAGGAATTAACTAAGGGCATCTTAAGGAGATGCTACTTATCTAAAATTCATAGAAAGAAAACCTACTTGAACTCATTTTTACATTACACAAGCTGCCATCCACAATACCAGAAAAAAATCTATAGTCAAAGGTCAGCTGGTTAGGGCAGCACAGATGATCATCTTACAGAATTCATGCAGGAATGCAGGAATTTAAAACAAATGTTTGAAAGAAGGGGCTATCCAGAAGTGTTACTACAGGGACTCATAAAAGAGGTCCAAATAAAAAGGGAGGGGCACTTCTCACCCATTTTTGGACCACCAGCCTTATTAGCTCATACACTTAGCCCTGCCACCACTGAGGGTAATAGTGCTGACATAAATATGCCAATGCATAGTAATAACAATAGTGATAAGAACAGATATATTGTCAGCTTAATTACTACATATACACTTTATGGTGAGTCCATAAGGGGCCCTCTGTTAAAAAACTGGTTCATCCTTATGGAAGACACTGATCTTAGATCTAAATTGGGCACACTACCAAGAGTTGTATATAGAAAAGGAGCCAACATAAAAAATATATTGGAGAAAAGAGCATCCATTTACAACAGGAACCCAGGAATGGTTAAATGTGAAGCATGTGCCTATTGCAGGTACATAGATATAGGTAGGGACTATACAATTGCTAAAAGGCATTTTTTGCTCACTGCTAGATAGGACTGTAACTCTAAAAAATGTGGTATATTTGGTAAGATGTCAACTCTGTCCAGTGTTTTATATTGGCAAAACTGATCATATGTTCAAAGAAAGGATCTAGGAACACATTTTTCGTATAAATAGAAACAGAGAAAATAATGCTTTGGCCAAAGACATTAGGGACAACCCTGGACACCACATTAAATTTAAGGTGATCGGCCAGGTGATGGAGAGCCCTAGAGGCGGGCATACATCCCTTTTACTTGAAAGACATGAGTTATGGTGGCAACTTACTTTAAATGTGCATAGTTATCCAGGCCTTAATGAGCAGTGTTCTGTTATGTGCTTACTCAAGCTTCAAAGTTTATTACATTAAATAAATTTATGAAATTCAGTATAGAATGTTCTTTTAAGACAATAATATATGTACTTATAGGCTTGTATGGATGCACCTTTTTGATAAAAAATGACAATGAAGAAATAATGTTGAAAATAAAAAGATCACTCTGCTTGAAGGGATGGGAAGGTTAATTAATGAATAATAGTAATGTCTGTGTGTGTGTGTGTATGTGTGTGTGCATGTGTGTGTGTGCATGTGTGTGTGTGCATGTGTGTGTGTGTGTGTGTGTGTGTGTGTGTGTGTGTGTGTGTGTGTGTGTGTGTGTGTGTGTGTGTGCGTGTTTGTGTCTGTATGTGTGTGTGTGTTTGTGTCAGTGGTTAAAAGGATGGGGACATTCATTAATGAATAATAGTAAGAGATCCAGCAGAACTGTAGTAACTACAGAGGGATAAAACTGATCAGTCACAGCATGAAGTTATAGGAAAGAGTAATGGAACCTAGGTTAAGAAGGGAGGTGATGATTAGTGAGCAGCAGTATTGTTTCATGGTGGCAAACAGCACTACAGATGAAATGTTTGCTCTGAGGATGTTGATGGAGAAGTATAGAGAAGGTCAGAAGGAGTTTCCTTGTGTCTTTGTGGACTTAGAGAAAGCATATGACAGAGTGCCTAGAGAGAATTGTGGTATTGTGTGATTAAGTTGGGAGTGCCAGAGAAGTATGTAAGAGTAGTGCAGGATATGTACAAGGACAGTGTGACAGTGGTGAGGACTGTAAGTAGGAGTGATGGAGGCATTCGAGGTGGAGGTGGGATTACATCAAGGATCAGCTCTGAGCCCTTTCTTGTTTGCAATGGTGATGGACAGCTTGACAGACTAGATCAGACATGAGTCCCCATGGATTTTGATGTTTGTGGATGACATTGTGATCTGTAGTGAGAGTAGGGAACAGGTTGAGGAGACCCTGGAGAGATGGAGATATGCTCTAGAGGGGAGAGGAATGAAGGTCAGCAGGACTAAGACAGAATATATGTGTGTGAATAAGTGGGAGGATAGAGGAATGGTGAGAATGCAGGGAGTAGAGCTGGCAAAGGTGGATGAGTTTAAATACTTGGGATCAACAGTTTAGAGTAATGGTGAGTGTGGAAGAGAGGTGAAGCAGAGAGTGCAGGCAAGGTGGAGTGGGTAGAGATGGGTGTCAGGAGTGATTTGTGACAGACACGTACCAGTAAGTGTGAAAGAGAAGGTTTACAAGAAGTTAGTGAGACCTGCTATGTTTTATGGGATTAAGGTGGTGGCACTGATGAAAAGACAGGAGTCAGAGCTGTAGGTGGCAGAGTTAAAGATGTTAGGATTTGCATTGGGTGTGAAAAGGATGGACAGGATTAGGAATCAGTATATTAGAGGACTTGCTCAGATTGGATGGTTTGAGACAAAGCCATAGAGGTGAGATTGCATTGGTTTGGACGTGCTGAGGAGGGATGCTGTGTATGTTGGGAAAAAGATGCTAAGGATGGAGCTGCCAGGTAAGAGAAAAAGAGGAAGACCTAAGATAAGGTTTTTGGATGTGGTGAGAGAGGACATGCAGGTGGTTGGTGTGACAGAGCAAGATGCAGAGGACAGGCAGAAATGGAAACATATGATCAGCTGTGGTGACCCCTAACAGGAAGAGCTGAAAGAAGAAGAAGAAGTAAGAGAGATCCATATATTGTGAAGCTGTTTGGTATGATATAGTAAATATATAAATATTCTATAAAAGATGTATAAATAAAACACTCCACCATTTGTTCATAAGTGCTGTGGGTTCTTTTATATCCACCAGAGCTACCACCAACTCAGACTGATTGAACTTTGGTTTAATATCTTATCTGAAGGGCAGAACCCCCTTTATGCTGCACTGCAGTGTCACTATTAAGAAATATTCCCAGTACCTGGTGTCAGAATAGGACCACAGCCTCCTGATCCTCAAGCACCAAAGGCAAGTGTACCACCTGTTGTGAGCCAGTGATACGGCTTGATAAATGACTTACTGTATATGCTGCATATATAGAATTTGAAAAAGATAGTCATTGATCAGCTAGTTCAGCTTAATGTCAGTGATTAAAATGTCTTTGCTCATTTGGTTGATTAATTAGTTATTTTCATCCTATCAGCATCTAAGAACATTCAGTATCCTTTTTTGGGGAATGTTTGGCATTAAGGAGAATGGAAAACCCATAGGGAGGTCAAACTCATGAGACCATTCAAGAAAAACATAAAATCTCCTTGATATTCAGACAAAATGGTGGTGGCATGCTGTAAGATATTTGCAGATATTAAATTAGGGTTGCTACATTTTGTTGTGGGTGAAACCAGACCAAAACCACACTCTTCACACCTCTCATAACCCTGCTCTTCTCCTCCCCTATCCTTGCACATTTTCTTCCCATCACATGATGTCATGGTCATGTCAGGGGAGGAGCAATGTCCTCTTTTCCTCATTTATGATGCTTTTTTACAGAAAAGCACAGTAAATCTGCCAGTTTACTATGCTTTTCTGTACACACACACACACACACACACACACACACACACACATATATATATATATATATATATATATATATATATATATATGTATATAGTAAATCAGTTGATAATAAAGTAAGACCACTGTTTTCCAGACTACTACATAATCAGTTTGATTTCTGGATAGTTGGGAAATAAAACAGATAGGTGACAACCCTACATTATACACAGAAAAAATATAACAAATTTTAAAATCAGTATTGTCAGGTTATAATGGGAAATGTGTTACATTTGGCAGGGTGTTAGATGTTAAGCCCAAAACTGAGCTTGTAGTGTTTTGTAATTCCTTCAGAAATTACCAATTGCATCCCACAACTGCTCTACTTTGAAACCTTACTTATTTGGCCTTTTCTCTGGATATATTACTGTACAGAATAATTATGCTAAGAAAAATAAGCAAAGGACTTGAAATTAGAGAATATTATCACGACAGCAAAATATAAAAAAATACAAACTGGGCTAGACAAAATATACTTGTGGTTGTAATAATGCTTCAATTAAATAAAAACACAAATTGTATTACCTTGTTTTCTTCACAGGGATGTTCACTCGTCCAAAACCCCTTTTCAGTGAAGGTCTGTGAAAAGAAACTCTACACATGTTATATACAGTAAAACACAATTTACATTGTACACAACATAAAGAAAAATATTTGATACAGTCATTATTTTATATAGTCATATGTAGAACAATATATATACACAGTGAGGCTTGACAGATTATAATCAAATCAGCTATTTCAGCCTTAAGCAGCACTGGTAAATAATAATCATTGCTGCCTGAAGACATTAATGAAAGCACTTCCTACATTCTGAAAAGTTTTTGAAAAAAATGTCATTCCATACTCTTAGTATGATCAAAGGCTCAAAGCCCTGTCCCTGTACTTTTATCCTAAAAATTGCTGAGAGCCTGACATACAGAGTAACCTCTGTTCCTGTTCTGATTGACCTGGTGCATATCCAAAAATAAATAACATCAGAATTAATTGATCTAAGGACTTAAACCTCACCTGCAACATAAATAGGATGTGCTGGAAGGACTGGTTTCCCTAACCCAATTCAAGTATAACTTGGACCATTGGTTGGGCAATCAGAACTATATCCCTGATCTGGCTGTCATGTCTGTACTAGATAGAGGTAGCCTGTAAATGCCTGACCACCCATGCCCAAGTCTACATATACCCCATAAAACAACTCTAGACTGTTGGGTCTATATCGCTTCATCAAAGACTGAAAATATCGAAGCTGATAGGGTCGTCACCATATCAGCGAAAGTGAGAGACATTGAACGTTTTAACAGAAATCTCCATAAGGGAAGATTTCCATTTACTGCAATGTAGTGCAATCTTGGAGTTGGTATACTTAAGTAGTGGGGGTGTGGGGCGCAGGGGGGCTTGCCCCCCCACTTGCAATGTTTAATTGTTTTCTTTTTTTTTCTTTTTTTATGTTCGAAGTTTCAAAATATCAATGAAATGGTGTCGACCATATCAGATTTAATATTTTGAAATTTCGATGATATGATATAAATGCAGACTGTCAACCTGCCAAATACATTTGGGAAGCAGGGCAGGTTTAAAATGGCCTCTGGGGTGTTAGCCAAGTAATCATATATTAGCCTGTGTCTCACTACTATTCCCATTTTTGTATCATCAGCATATTTGCTGATCTATACATTGCTGGAGGAAGGTGTGATACACATAGACTAAACAGAAAAGATCCAAGCACACCCAGTAGAATAGCAATGTTTGCAGTAACTTTGCCTGAGGTCTTATCCCTCACCCTGATATTGTAACTTCTGTCACTCAACCAGCTTGTAATCCACACTATATTGGCTGTATTTTCAGTCTTTTCATAACTACAAAAATACTATTAAGTGGCACATAAGGAAATGTTTTACTTAAATATAAGTAGATAACATCTATAAGAAGATCATATTCAAAATAATCAATGGCATTGGTGTAAAACTTCCTAAGTTTACTTCAGTAAGAACTTCCAGGTATGAATCCATGCTGGGAAATATATAGCTGTCGTATAGGTTCATAGGTTAGTACTAGGCTAACTGCCTTTGCGAGCCATTGTAAGCCTAGCCAATTATCCTTTGTGAGATTCAAACCCTGCACTTTGTGTTTGTAAGGCAAACACCTTAACCGTAAGGCCACTATCCCAACCCCCACCAGTGGTAGCAGCTAATAGGGATAGGTAATGTTTTTGAAAATGTCTTCCCAGTTATGCTTGTTAGGCTTATTGGGTGATAATTAGAAGCAAGACTACAACTGTTAATCTTTAGAAATGGGGTCACAATGGCTTTTTACAAATTTCAAGATCATAGCCAATGTACAGTGTAGCCTGAAAAAGTCAGTTAAGACTCTTCTCCGTTTTTAGAAAATGCCCATCATATTGTTCAAGTCTAGCTGTAACATTATTTTTAATTACCTTAATTCAGGTTTCATCTGTCTCTGCCTGAATATCAGGACAGTCTGTAAAATTATTTTCACTATTCCTATCTATGTTCATGTTTGCACTGAATATTTGAAGCATTCGTTTGTTCTGCAACCAATTAATTATCCAGCAATAAGACAGTGTTAAATATGTAGAAAGCAGGTTAACATGTCTAAAGAAAGCTTTGCAGTTGTCCTTACTGTGAGCAGCCAATTTCATTTCATTGCACATCTTTTCCTTGGTTGCACCTGACAGCATGCAGAACCTTTTGATCACTAAAGAAATTGTGGTTAGTACTGCACCTTTTTTCAGAACTTTTTATTTTCAATAAACATTTCCACAACAATCAAATAAAATATAATAAAAACCTTATAAAAATGTTTAACAGAAATATATAAAAGACACAAACAGGTTGTGAAGACTGGCAGAGATGGGTGAAAGCTGCCAGCCAACCAGATAGAATTGTGCAGATAATTATATAATTTGTAAATATGAATGTTGAACTTAAAACAATGTGGCAACATTGCCATCTGCTGTAAAGAAAGCTAAGTCAAGCATTTCTTGTTGGTCTTTGAAATTAAAATTATTTCATCACTGCTTTTGATGTTTTACAAGTCGGCTCCAGTCCGGCTAGATGAAGGCTTCCTGCCTATTGTTTTAAGGCTAAAGTTAATGACCAGAACTTACATATGGAATGTCCTTTATTGCTCTAAGTGTAAAAGAATGTAAATGTACTTTCTGTCAGCCTGGGAACACCAGGAAGGTGTAAAAGATGATGTAATGTTTAGCAGTACTGGAGTTTCAATTTAAACAGTAAGAACCAGAGATTATTAAGCATTTTTGTCTGGTCTCCAACTCAGCACTGCCTTATGCTCTCTTAAGTAAGTTATCTTAGAAGTGTGTTTTCTTGAAGCAATAGCTAGGACTATAAAGATTAGATTAAGTGTTTTTCTCTGATGGCAGAACTGTACTACTGATTCATTTTAAGTATTTCTGTGTGATCTCTGAACTCTTTTGACTAGCACTGTGTAGTAGAAAGTATTGTCTTGTCTTTTTAATTATTTATTATTAAATATTTTAAAACTTTTTACCTGTGGCTGGTTTGTGTAGAGATAAGTTGAGTACATTCCATATTTATAGAGTTTATTGCACAAAGCCATTCTAATAAGCCTTGACTGATTAGTCACACTTACCAATTGGATAATAATATTGCACAGTAATAATCGGACACCCTTTTAAGGGCCATTGGGTAGCTGATAATATTAGCTGGGTGGTGGCAGTAATTACTACCGTATAGTCTGGGTAAAAGGGACACAGCTGGAGAACCTGTACCAGTCTTCCCCAGGAGTGTCTGTGTGGTTGTATAAACTTATCTCAAAGTGTGTGTGTCAGCTACTTGGGCAGGGGCACGAAGCGCTGGTTGGGCAGAGAGGGTGCTGGAGATTTTAGCTTGCCCAGCTGGGCTGAGATCTGGACCTTATAGCTGTGCCAGTGGGCAGTCTAATTGGGAGCTGAGGAGCAAGAGACCAACCAGCCCCGGAATGACTGTGATCTCTGTGTGCTCTTAAGGGAAATTGCACTTTACTGTGTGCATTTGTTATCCTTTCCTCATATACGAGTGTTAGTGGTGAGGATTAAGGCACAGGCATCACACAGGTTATACGTTTTTTTATAACAAATACTCTTTTATCTACTGATTACACTAAAATCAAAAGTGCTTCAAGAAAGTATTAGTTTAAGGATGTGCACACACAACAAAGTATTAGTTTAAGGGTGTGCACACTTATGCAACCAGCGTATTGTACATTTTTTTATTTTTTATATTTTTTCCCCCAACAGATTTGTTTTTCAGTTGAATTGTACAGGTTATAGGTCACATTGAAGGTGGGAAAAGTTTTGAAATGTTTTATTGTGGTCTCATTTTTTACATCACAAAAACCTGGCATTTTAACAGGGGTGTGTAAACTTTTTATATCCAGTGTGTGTGTGTGTGTGTATGTGTGTGTGTGTGTGTGTGTGTGTGTGTGTGTGTGTGTGTGTGTGTGTATATATATATATATATATATATATATATATATATATATATATATAAATACTTTTTCCACATGTCATACTGTGCTATCATCATCAGCTGGACACTATTAAGAATGTTATTTTGAGAAATGAAAATGTTGTTCTTAGATGGTAAGCTACAAACATAAAATAAAAGGCTGAATAAAAGTAAAAACTTAAAATCAATGTGTAATTAAATAAAGTAAAGCCAACTAATTATGCATATCAAACAATAATATGCAGTTTACAGAAAATTTATAGAAAAAGCTATATTTAGCCTAAGATTAAAAAGAAAATAAATGCATATAATAACACAAATTATATAGTGTAATAAGACTCCACCCTAGTCATATAATGAATAACATAGCACAGCATATGTAGCAAGGGCATTAAGCATCTAAATTGTTACTTATTAACTATGATATCTAAAAATGTAACACTTGAAATGAGGAAGAGGAAGTAGAAATTCACTGTAGCTTTTTATTCAATCTGCATAAAGTACTACTTAAATATATTTTCAAAGTTGCAGAAACAAAATAAATTAAATCATTATTCCCATGATTAGTCATCACCTAAACATAAAACATGAAGATTTAAATTTATCATAGTTACTAATATTATACATCACCATTAAAGAATAATGACAATAAATAAATGATAAATGACTCATGAGAAGTTCTTCAAGTTCTAGTTCAACTAATATAAATCATGACTAATTTTTGGTAAGGTATTAGTTAAAAAGCAGTTGTATGCATATTATAAAGAAAATGATACAGTGCCCACTTGAGGGACATATCTCATTATAATATATCATAGTGCACATTAGTAATACAACTCACAATGTCAACTTCTTGGTTTCAAAGGCTTCATATATCATGAGATTCAACTTTCATAAAATAAAGCTTAAATATTTTAAAACTAAATTTATATATTTGTATATGACAAGGACAAGCAATATTTAAAACTTTTAAATAAATTCTTAAAGCTTATAATTAAACTGGACTATAAGCTTATTATAGATGGTGATATTCATCCCAACCCTGGCCCATCTATACCTATGGACAATAGCTCCTGTATCAACACCCGCACTTACATACTTCTTAACAGACCCTCTAACTCTCTCCTAACCTTTCACTTAAATATCAAAAGCCTGAACAATAATGTCCACAACCTACACACCCTTCTAGCAGTCCACTCCCCCAACATAATGTGCCTCACAGAAACCTGGCTAAAACCTTCTAGTGATGACAATGAGGTTCTACTACCAGGCTATAGCATGTACCGACTAGACCGCAGTGGAAAGAAGGGAGGAGGGGAAGCACTCCTCTATAAAAACACATTATGCGTTAAGGATTCCATACAACCACCCCCATTTAATAATGCTGAAATCCTCACTACTAAAATTCAAATTAATACATCTAAAAGCATAAATATTATCTGTATCTATATTCCTCCAGGCAATAACATAAGCACCCTCAAAAATATTCTCCAATGGATATCTACAACCTATCCCCAAGAAACCATTATACTTAGTGACTAAAACATTGACTGCAACATCTTTTTAGCTGAATCCCCTGTCACTCACAGTAATCTCTTTGGGTTCACACAAATAACTGCTCCGACTAGAATTAGTAAGCCTTCTCACAAAGAAAGCATATTACACTGGATACTCATCAGCACTCACCCCCAATTGTATAAATCTGGTACCCTCCCTGATACCCTCAGTGATCATTCCCCAACTTACACTAAGCAAAAGTCAGGAAACCCCCACCAGACCAAATTCAAAACAGTTAGAAATAACAAGAATTTCAACACTATCAACTTCCAAAATGCAGTCAGCTCCATCAACTGGGAAACCCTTAAACACTTGCCACTAGAAGAGGCTGTAGCACACTTGAGTGCTACATTCCTGAGTATCCTTGACAATCATGCCTCTGCATGAACTATTAGAACAAAATCAAACTCTGCACCTTGGCTCCCTAAAGAAACCAAGACAAAAATTAATCTTAGAAATATAACATGGGACAAATGGCATGCTACTAAAGCCCCCCTCGACCATCTAAGATACCATCAGCATAGGAACAATACAAAAAAATCCATTCTACTTGACAAAAAAACTACTACCACAACCTCCTACAAAAACACCAAAACAACCCCCAGAAGTTCTGGTCAGGTATAAACCAACTTCTTCATCCAGGTCAATCTACCACTCCAACCCCATCAAATCTCACCCATAAACCCCTCAGACTACTGCCAATGCCTTTAATAACATTTTCACTGACACTATCCAGTCCCTAGCCAACCAACTAACCCCCTCAGGTTCTACCCCCACTCCTGTCACACCTACTACCCATCTCCCCTTCAAATTCCAGACAGTCCCCCATCACCCTCATCCGATCCCTAATTAAAAAATTAAAACCCACCACCCTATCAGCTGACCTCCAGCCAGCTGAGTACCTACAAAAATCTGCAGACACCATAGCCTACCCTATCTCCATCCTGATCAACAGGACTAATAGAAGGTGCCATCCCTTCTATTTGGAAAATATCCCATGTTATCCCACACTACATCAAGGTGCAACTTCTGCAGAACTGTCCAACTATAGACCTATAGCCATTCTTTCGCCATTAGCCAAAATAATGGAGAAGTGCATACATAAGCAACTTATGCACTATGTCACCCAGAACAATCTGCTGGCCAACACCCATGATGGATTTAGGCCCCATCACAGCACCACCTCTGCCCTCCTTTCATTTACCAATATCATATATCAAAATCAGAACATTAATATGCTATACTCTGCTCTCTTTTTAGATGTCTCCAAGGCCTTTGATATGGTTAACCACCAACTACTCATTTGCTCTCTGGAATCCATTCCCTGGACAACCATGTTATTCAATTGTTCCTCTCTTACCTGAGCAATAGACAACAGGCAGTAATATGGCAGAACAAACTGTCCACCCTATTACCTCTCACCCTTGGAGTCCCTCAGGGTTCAATTTTAGGTCCCCTACTCTTTTCTATCTTCATCAATGACCTCCACACTGTCCTCCCAGATGCAACCTGCATCCAATATGCAGATGATTCCACCCTGATTTGCTCTGCTTCCTCCCCATCAGAACTGCAAACCTTAACCTAGAATACATTTTACACAGTTGAACACTGGCTCTCTAATCACAGGCTACTCCTGAATACTAATGAAACTAAATTGCTTCTGTTTGCCATAACCAGTAGATCCACCCCACCCTCCATCTCCATAGTCTCCAACAACGGTACCACTATTACCCCTGATGAACACAGTAAACTATTAGGGGTCATAACAAACTCAAATTTGATTTGAATGTCAATAAAACTATTAAAACAGATGTGCATGTCAATAAAAGTATTAAAACAATCAACAAGAAGCTCAGGTCACTATATAGAATTAATCCCTTCCTAACCCCATTAGCCAGGACCGCCATTGCCCACTCTCATCTCCTCTCCACCCATCTATATGCCTCCCTCATACTCTCAAATTTGAATAAATCCAAACTCAACAAACACTCACGCTCCTACAACCACATTGACAGATTTGCCACAAACTCCACATACAGGACTCATCACTGTGAAAACCTTAAACGCCTAGGATGGCTTGAATTACCCAACGTAATACTGTTCAACCAGCTTGTAGTAGCATACAAAATTCACAACAAACCTGAAAATATTCCTGCACTCACAAACATAATAAAACCTTATAATAACCCCAGGCCACTATGCTCATCCAACAAACTCCAGAACCAAACACTCACAGCTAACAATGCAGCTGCAGCCTCCCTCTTTGCCAACTTTGTTGGCAGAACTTAGAATTCTCTCCCAGCCAACCTTACTCTGGAACCCTCTCTAAATCTCTTCAAAAATGGCTTGAAACAATATTTTAAAACATATTGGTTTTGCCCTTGTGCTAACCCAAATTAAAGATAAAAGTATTGTGTGCATTTTCTCCTCATATCTAATTTGTAAACTGTTGCCAGATTTTGCTTATGTAAAGTTACTATGAATCCTGTGAGTTCCTTCCTATGGACTGCATTCGTATATACTTGTAAATTTGCATGCCCCTTAAGTGTTTTGCCTTATGTATGTCTCTGGAGCTTTTCTTCCTGGGCCTCCGCTGAAAATGGAGATATATTCAGTCGGGCTATCCCGGTCAACAAATGCAAAATAAATAAAATAAATAAATATGGTATTGAAGTTGTACATAAAAAATAAACATATAAAAGTATATATTTGCTGCACCTGAATGTAGATCTTATTAGAATTCTGAATATTTACATGCATACTAATATACTATTATGTGACATTTTATTATAGTAGCATGCATGTTGCATAAAAGATCAGTAAATATTAGTTATCTCCAAATAATGTAGCTCATAAAATAAAACATCAAAAAATATTCAAAATGGTATAACTTTGACTTGTAATATAAATGGTGCTGTATATTGCTTGAAAGGATAAATATGCAGCTAATAGTGTGATTATTATTAATAATTCAGATTCTGTATGAAAAATACATGCCCACACCCTTTATATTATTTTAGTGCTCTGTTTGCCTTTCACAAGAAACTTCTGATGAGTGTATAGACTGCTACAAATCAGAGAATGACATGCAGAAAAGAATAAAAGAGTGAAATGTTTCAAATGTCACTGAGATCACAGTACAGGTAGCTTTATAGAATGTTCACAAATCTGTCAACTCCAGCAATGCAAAAAGATAAACTAACTTTAAAACAAAGTCTTGTGATTATAACACAAACCATGAAAAGGCAAACTGCAACATCAATTTGAACTTTTCTGTAAAGATTTAACATACAAAAAGATTTAAATCAAAATATTAACTAATACCGTCACACAGCATAGTGCACTGACCTCTTGAAGAAGTCTAAGTGTGACATCCTATGCTATAATGTCATTAAATTAAATGCCACAATGCTTAAACTAAAAAAAAAAAAAACACCAAATTATCTAAGCATTGGCATGAGCTGCTGACTGTTAAATTTAGCGGTGTGTATATATATATATATATATATATATATATATATATATATATATATATATATATATATATATATGGGTCTACTTCATTTCACCTAACTTCCAATTCACTGACTTTCATTTCACTGACCCCATTTCACTGAAATTTCATTTGACTGACACTTCATTTCACTGATAGTTAATTTGACTGACAAGTATTATTAGCAAGAAAATGGAATATGCCCCCTTCCCCACTGTAGTGCGACCCTGGAGTTAGAATATATAGTTGGGGTGTGGGGCACAGCCCCCCACTTCATTTCATATGATATTGTTAAGTTTTGATATAATATTGCTTAGTAAAAGAAAAGTAATATGTATATATATATATATATATATATATATATATATATATATATATATATGGGTCCACTATGTAATCCCGAAATACTGAAATCCCGATTTCAGCATTTCGAAAACATAAAATTCCAAAACCCGCAGAAGTGTGAAATTCAAAATCTCGAATCACGGAGATGTTGAATTAGCACTTCTGCAGTGTGAATGAATAGGTGGAAGTTTAGGTAAGTATGTATGTGTAAGTGTGTTGGTTAGGGGCTTTAGTGTGTGTAAGTGTGTGTTGTGACTGTGATGTGTGTGAGGGACTATAAAATGTGTGGGTGTGAGTTGGTTAGGGACTTTAGTGTGTGTAAGTGTGTGTGTTGTGACTGTGATGTGTGTGAGGGACTATAAAATGTGTGGGTGTGAGTTTCCTTTGTGCGTCTGTGTGATCTCAGAGTTGGAATATTTAAGTGGGGGGGTGAGGGGTGCAGCTTGCCCCTCTTTTTATCTGTAGTGTAGTATTATATATTTGATTGTGGGGGGAAGTTGTGTATATGTGTATGTGTGTGCTGTATGTGTAGAGTACATTCGGGATTTCAAATTTCACGGTTATGGGGTTTCGGGATTGTGTGTTGTAGTTGTGTTTTTGGCTATGTAATTTCGAAATACTGAAATTCGGAATTTCAGTATTTCGGGATTACATATTGGACCCATATATATATATATATATATATATATATATATATATATATATATATATATATATATATATATATATATATATCTATACATACATCACTAAAATTTAACAGATGATCAATAAAGACCGATATTGAATGAACCATCTTTCCTCAGTCATTGACAAAATGTTAATGTTATTATTTGATATTATATAAAATATAAAAAAGTATTATATTAAAACCTAAAAAAAATAAATTAAATTAATTATATCATTGGTTAAATTAAACCATCTGTGCAATTAATATAAATCATAGGTTCATAGGTTCATAGGTTAGT
Organism: Protopterus annectens; assembly: GCF_019279795.1. Lineage (NCBI taxonomy): Eukaryota > Metazoa > Chordata > Ceratodontiformes > Protopteridae > Protopterus > Protopterus annectens. Next base: position 1,682,795,565 of record NC_056741.1, read on the forward strand.
ACTAAGCTAACTGCTCTTGCGAGCCATTTTAAGCCTAGCCAATTATCCCTTGTGAGACTCAAACCCTGCATCTTGTGTTTGTAAGGTAAACACCTTAACCATTAGGCCACCCTCCCATGTAAATTTAATTGTACTTGCCTACCTGACCACTGCATAATATTATATTTTGAATTACCAACCATTTTTTAATTAAGTCTGTAATATATATGGGTCTGTATTAGATCATCAAAATCTTTCATTGATGGCTTATTCATCGACCCCTATCCATCAAAACTAACTTCAGCAAACATCAACATTTTTTGCAGGGTAAGTAATCAATTGCCTACTACCCCACTGAGACACATACTGCATTAAATCAAACCCACCCAAGAGGGAACCTTCACCCCCCCAACTCCCCTAACTATATATTCCAACTCTGAGATTGCACTGTAGTGGGGAAAAATGGCAAAGTTGTGGTATTGGCTAATTGGTTACTTACACTGTAAAAATTGTTGATGTCTGCTGAAGTAAGTTTCGATGGATAGGGGTCGATGAATAAGCCGTTGATGAAAGAAGATTTTGATGATTTAATATAGACCGATGTATATATGCAGAAGGTAAACCAAGACTGTTATCTGAAGTACAAGAAATTAATAGGACATTTAGTTCATTTGTCCTTTAGTTTTTGTCAGTCTGTCTTTTAAGGCTCATGCCTGACAGGTCCTTTTAGTCAAAGAAACAAATCCTTATTACAGAACCAAACAGAATGCTTCAAGGATGTTGAGCAGTTTTAGAACAGCCTGAAGACATTTTTTAATTCTGACAGGCAAAAGATGGTGAACTTTGATGTTTTTTCACAACTCTTTAATAAAGGGAATATACTGCTTTCCCATTACTCCTGAGGACTAATTATTATCAAAACAGAATGTACTGCCATCCATTTTTCCACAGAGTGAGTCCAGGCTGTTTTATTAAGTCCTTGAATGTATGTTAAGTTTGACAATGATGGGGGAACTATTAACCAGATGAGGTATGGGTGTTAGGCAAACTGGCATGCCAAACTAGCAATCACATTAAGATGGTCTGCTAAGGAAGACCCAACACGGTGTTAGAAAACAAATTTGTTTGTTGGATAATAAATGCAGTAGCAAAGACTGCTTAACCTATCAGGATTATTTCATCAGGATTCACCAGATGAAACCAGTCATAAATTGCAAATGTCGGCCAAACAAAAAAATGCCAAAAATATCCCAAACATATTTATGGCACAGGTATATGATAAAAAATTGAATCAGAGTTTTTCCAAGTATAAAAATAAAAATTAAAACAAAGTTTGGAGAAGAAAGTGATCTATGTATTCTTTCAGTTCCATGAGACGGTGTCTCGGGTAGATTTACGATCATTGCTAGCCATGAAGTACGTAAATTAATCATAATGCTGCCTTCTATTTTTTCAGGAACTACCATAAATTATTTCAACAAAATAGTTTTGAAGAAGCTGTGATAGTCTAAGGATGAAAAGCTTAACCTTTATTGTTCTTTTTATTTTAACTGCTCAGCTGCACATTAACAAATTGGTACTGCATTGAGGACATTGTTTTAATATTCTTGCTTGTTGCTCAGTTGAACACTAAAATTGGTACTGCACTGAGCACATCATTTTAATATTCCTGCCTGCTCCTCAGTTGTACACCAATAAATTGGTACTGCATCAATGACATTGTTTTAATATTCACGCCTGCTGCTCATGCACTATTATGTTATTAGTTTATTGAGCTTCATTTGGCATACTGTTCTGTAACATTCTTACCTAATGGTCTGTAGATCTTGCAATACTGTATTATAACTGTGTTATAATATAGTGAGATGTACTGTCTATTGTACTATACTGTGCTTTATTGCACATGGTGGCACCATTTTGTAACCGTTTACACTCTCTCTATATATATGTGTATATATATATATATATATATATATATATATATATATATACATATACATATTATACCACTTACAGTACTGTACTGTGTTATAATATAGTGAAATGTACTGTCTATTGTACTATACTGTGCTTTATTGCACATGGTGGCACCATTTTGTAACCGTTTACACTCTCTCTCTCTCTCTCTATATATATATATATATATATATATATACACATATACATATTATACCACTTACAGTACTGTACTGTGTTATAATGCTTCCTCTGTTTCTCTACTTGTTGCACTAACTCACAACCCCTTTTGCATATCATTCAGCTTGTTGTCCTCCTTCTTAGACAGACTAATTGTCAACAAATTCCATAACAGAGCTAAAGTTAGTTATTCAGATAACTTCTGCTGCCACTTTCAATTTTAGTTGAGGACCAAAAACAAAAAAAAAAGCAAAACAAAAAAAAAAAAAAGAAAAGAAAAGTCCTGATATACTTGATGGCTAAAAACAACAAAAAAAGGTTCCTTCTCCTTTGAAAATTGTAGTTACAACATCTATAAGACATGAAGTGTAAACCATTTCAGCCCTGACCATAAAAGCAGTTTTTGCATTTATTTTTTGAATGACAGTATTGCACTACCGCTCTACTGTTTGCACCACTTAACTGTTTGCACACAGGGTGACTGTCCCCCCATTGGCCCACTCTAACTACACCTCTGTTCCACAGCATCACATACTGTGTGCCACCTGACATGTCTAGATCTATATGGCTCTTCAGTTAGTCTTTGCTTCATCTATGTCAGCGCCCCCCCCTTACATGCATATAAACTATTACATACTTACAGACAGCCATTTACTATCACTGAATGAGTGCATATTTGAGTGATGTAAATAATTACTGCAACTGGTGGCAAATCTAGCATACAAGTTGGTGAACAGTACCCATACTAACATTACACTTATACATTCCAAAATATATGCAAAAATTTCCTATTTCGAGGTGCTCCATAAATCATATTCAAAACTATAATGACCTCTAAGGCATGGCACTGTAGGCATGTGCACTGATCCCAAAATTCAGCAACAAACTAACATCCATTCTATATCACATGTAGCTTCTCCCAATACCAACATAGACAAGTGGCACCAGGGTGGTTTGTCCAAGACATTTAAGCTACAACAGCAGTGCACTCACTATGGTAATATACTTGCTATAGGTGACTCCATAGTTTGGCACACCATTGCATCTCTCACAAGGCTGAGCAAGGACCGGATAACAGTCAACTTCCTGTTAGATGCTAAAATTCTCCGTATCACCAAAACTCTCAATTCCGTACACCCCAAGCATGAATATGACAGTCATTGTTCACATAGGTGTTAATGATTTGTTATACAGCCCGCTCAAACAATATAAAGAGGGACATAATGGAGATCTTTGGATATGTCGGTAATGCTGGAAGGAATGGAACTTTTCTTTTGAGCAGTATCCTTCCATCACCAAGAATGATGAATATAAAAAAAAAAACAATGAGTAATTTTATTGGTTGTCTTAGTATCTGATGTCATTCTGAGGAGGCCCAGTGTGTATCAGCATGATTGGAGCTGAAGGATAGTTCCATCTGTTTTGATAGAAATGGCCTACACCTATCTCATCAGGATTTTCTCATGTTGGCTATGACATTCTCTACTCCACTAATGCCCACTTAGGCATATGTCATACTGTGCAAACAAACTACTATACCAAGTGGACCACTGCTCAGTGTTATAAGAAAATCCTCTCTCTTCAGGCTTTCTTAACTCTGGAAAACATGGATATTTGTGTTGTTACTGAAAGCTGGTTCCAGATTGGTGGCAGCATGCACACCTTACCTGGCTTTCAGCGTAACATTTGTTTAGGCCCAAAAATTGTTATAGCAGTAATGCTGCTGGCCCATATCTATAAAACATCATCTCTTCTAGTTTAGGACAATGACAAATATCAATATGCAAGGCCTCACAGCACATCCTGGCCAGCTACAGAGACCTGACCATGACACCCACAAATCAGACAAAATGTCTTAGTAAACTACAGTCCCATGACATTAAACCAATACAATATTTCTGGAGTACTTTATTTCCTCCTCCATAATTCAGCACACCTGCACTGCTACAAATATATGCACTCAGTGCTTTTCTGGCTTAATCTATGCAACCCCCCTTGATCAAATAGTGCTCTCTCCCCACTCAGGCCACCAGTATACTTGGACTTGACCTTACCATACAGCCCTTGCTTACTCCCTGCCCATTTTCATACACATACTGGTCAGTTCAAATCACTGCACTTAATTATTTACCACATGATTTCAGTACAGGTCACAGACCTTTCCAAGTCCAATTTCATTGTACTCACTTGTGATTTAAGATTATTCAACTATGCTCTAACCACTGTTGATCCTTATAGAAAATACTGACAAATACACCAAAAGTTTATATTCCTGTCTCAACTATTGCATGGAGATGCATGTTCTGATTCACAAGCAATATACTCAAGTACACCACACAGAAATCCCACCTGATGAAACTTGCCTATAAACAAACATCTGTAATAAAAAAGCTTATAATACTAAAAAAGAAAACTTGGTGAGTTATAATCAGCTTCACAAGAGTAAATAAATATCTTGAAAATGAGAGCAAATCCTACAGAACTTATTCCAAACAAACAACACATTAGAAAAGAATGATCACTATACATTAATTACACAAACTGTCCTTCTAATAGCTCAAACCCTAAGGACTTACCTAACATATTTGTAGATAAATTTAGATTCAGCGTCTATCCCGTTTCACCTCCAAACGTTCCACTGCAACATATACAAACCATAGCTCCCTCATAATTGCCTCAGGCCAGATATTGACTGCTCTCTTTGGGAACAAAAACATCAATTCCATGGTTAAAGATAATATGCTTGGTCAGTATGAACCACCTCCCATTGGACCATTGGACCATTTCCTTAAACTATTCAACCACAGCCCCACCACTGATACCAAAAACTTGCAAAACAGCTGTAGTAGCTCTCCTCCAGAGGAGACCCCAGTATAGGCCCGGATAACTATAGATTTATTGACCTTATCAACATTATTTGCAAGGTGATAAAACTTCTCATCAAGGGTTTCATAAATGGGGACATAAGGAACCTACAGTCGCTATACCTGATCGAGTTCTCTTCATAAAATTTGAATATGTGAAATGACTTCTTTAAAAGACTTGCACAATCAACATATTGTGGTAAATATCTGCATATAGCTGCCATTTATTCATTCATTTGTTCATTCATTAATTTATTTTTGCTTCACTTTTTTTCATCCCAGACAACTGAAAACCAGGTGACCTGGGTTTCTTTACTTATTTTCTGGGTCTACATACCCTCCTGACTTTCCCTAAGACTTGCTCCAAATTAGGATGGAGGACAATGAGAAGATTAAGGCATCAAAGTACAGTATTATACTGTTACCATGAAGTATTTTTCCTAATCCCACCCTTGTGCCCAGCAGTTTTCTTGAGGGGAAGACGTAAAGTGAGCATTCAGCACTGAACTGTTCTTCACTTCTCTGATGGGGTGACATCAGCAGGACACCCAGCCCACAACTGACATTTTGTAGTTGTTCCACCAGTAGTGTGCCTCAAACACACAGCTTTCACCCAGGATGGGCTCACCCATCTTTCCCAGATAGTACTTCAGACCCCCAAGCCACTAATCAGACCTGGCTAACCTGTACCATAGATAGGGCTTTAACCTTCTACAGTATATAGTGCTGCCTACAGCTTCCTTCAATATAATTAAAACTTTTGACACTAAACCTCAAAACTTAATTCTGGCATCATCGATACTCTGGTCAAAATCAGAATAAATCAGTATAAATCCTTATGTGGTCCAATGGAATGCAAGCTGGTTCACTGATAGACACCACTCTGTTAGAACTGATGGCATATTATTCTTCAAGAGACTTTTTAAGTAAATGTAGTCTTAGAACAGATCTGTGGTGTACATAATCAATGACATTTAATTCTTTGATATCAAAACAACATTAAAGGCTTCTGGCTGACCACATTTGTGGATGGAGCCACCATCATAGAATATAATCATTCACACTTTTCCAGTACCCTCACTCAGGCTGTGCATCCTCTCTCAGCCAGGACTATGCTAGTCAATCCTGGACTAAATCTGTGAATACTCCTCCAGTCATGGAGTTTATGTCTAAAGGAAGACATTGAGTTGCACTTCATAACATGCAAGGGAAGTTTATTCCAGAGGAAGTAATGACCAACTCCTCCGAAAACACTTTGATTGTCCTTTTACTATGTACCTGTCCAAATACCCAACCCAACTTAAAAAAAAACAGACATTCCTCACCAAAACAATCTTGGATATGAGCTCCCTATGTTACCTTGGGAATCTAAAAGTCCTTTCTCTCTCTACCTTCTGTCTTCTATAAACTAATACATGCTGATCTGTGCCTCACTTTAAAAGTTATGAATGATCCAATCCTGCTTGATGTACGACAAGGATCCAGTCCTACTTGATGTAATACACTGACCTAATCCTGCTTGATGTACTATTGACCCAATCCTACTTGATGTACTACATATCCATACAACTGGTAGCAGCACAAATCCAAGATCAAGTAGCTTAAAACTATATTGCGACATAAATAGGCCTTGTTGGTGCAGAGATCTCTTCCAAAGAATTCCCACCTCTGGAACATCCACATTCTATAGAGCAAACCACATTCCACACCGTCTTCTAATCTAACATATTTGGATGGGAAACATAAATTTAACTCAGGCTAGATTCCACAACCCTTATGGACAGGAGAACAAGTTTGATGCAGCGTTTAGTGGCTAGGCTTCTAAAGCAATAAATGTTTTTTACTAAGTAGCAACCTCTTAACCCAAGAATCTTTTCTAATCATTGCAGTTAGTCAAGCTTTGTTTATCTTGCTGATGGGGCTCAGATGATTGCTTGAGACATACCTCTCAACCTTTTAGCACAAAAAATCTGGACAAAGCCAAATATAATGGGGGAGAAAAGGCACAAAAATGAGGACAGATTTTAAAATTGTTCAGTAAAAAATCTTGCTATTTTCCCACTTTCTATAATTTAAAAAAAAAAAAGTTCATTTACAGAGTTGCTGTTCTGAACTGTTTGTAAGTTTCTTGGAGGCCAGTGCTTACTTGAGCTAAAGGGAAGTCTCTGTGTTCACCAATGGCAGTGGTTAACACTGAGCAGCCTGCCTGTTCCTGTAGGAGTGGTTACTGCCTAGAAACTGTAGTTTTATTGGCCATTTTGGGTCAATTCGAAACTCCTTGATCTCTCTCTCTTCAAACCCTGCAACTCTCTTTTTGCATGGTCTTGCGCACAGAGCAGCATCTGTTAGCTGGGGTATACTATTCCTGGCTGCACAAAGTCTGCGCTGCAAATTTTCCCTTAGAACTAGGTAAGCCTCAACTCAAGTGCTTCAGGTCAACTGCTCTTATTGCAGCACTTGCATAACCCAAATCAGCACTTGTCCAAATCTCCTTGACAGCACTATTTTCCAAATCTCCTAGACAGCACTATTATAATACAGCATAAGACCCTCGATTGTCCTCAAGACAAGTGAAATTCACTTTTCCAAGCATGTCCAGAGGTCAGCTTCAGGTGTACTCTCCAGTTCATAGGTTCACAGACATTGAGGAGCTCTATGATCATGTAGTACAGGCTGGTATGACCCTGACCTTGAGTAGCATACTACCTTCACCTAGAATGATACCACAATACAAAGACAAAATGATCAATAGGTTCATAGGTTAGTAATAACCTATGAACCTAACCTATGAACATATGAACAAAATGATCAATTTCAACAATTGGCTAAGCTTCTGGTGTCATTCTAAGGGGATTCAGTGTATGTCTGCCTGGGATGACATGATAGACTAGCTTCGCTGCTTCGCCAGAGATGGTTTGCATCTGTCACCCCTAGGCTTTTGAATACTGGCCAAGGCTCTTGCCATCCCCATAGTGCCTTTTTTAGGCAAGGCTCAAAGGACAAACCAACCACCGTAACCAGCACAGGTAAACAAAAACTAAGGGTAATGCTACTCAATGCCAGAAGTCTCAACCTCAAAATGCACGCACTCAAGGCACTCCTCAGTATGGAGAAAATCGATGTTTGTGCAGTGACGGAAACCTGGTTCAAGGCTCCAGAGAGCACCCCAGCACTACCAGGTTACAATTCATATCATATCTTCTGGCCTCAGTTACCTGATCACAGTACAAAGGGCAGAGGTGTATTCATATTCATCAAGGATGCCCACATCACCAGGTTAGTGGCGCAGCATGATGCCCCAGAGATCATCCATGTACAACTATTAGCAGGCAAAACCACATTTCAAGTCGTAGCCTGTTATAGATTGCCCACCATGTCCCAAGATGCTCACTCAGCATTTCTTGAGGCACTGGAAAATATAAAGGTCCTACCCAACACCATAATTTTGGGCGATTTCAACTACCCTGGTATAGACTGGGCAAACTACCAAAGTTCCAACTCCTATGCCCAGCGGTTCATAGAATTTATAAATTCAAATGCCCTTGAACAGCTGGTATGTTCTCCCACTAGAGGGGACAACATATTGGATTTAGTCATCACAAATATGGGCGCCCATTGTACCACACCCGTTATCACTCCCTCTCTTGTCAGATCAGACCATAAACTGATACCCTGGACATCCTCACCCCTCCACCTCCCCCAGTCAAAGAAACCATCGTAAAAAACCTTTCCAAAGCAAACTTCAAACTACTTGCATCAGAAGTGCAAAGCTTCACTATTCCCTTGCAGAAGGATAATGATATCCAGGATGCAGAATCCTACACCAAGGCACTCTATATGCATCTTCAGGATTGCATGGACCGTGCTATCCCAAATAAAACCAAGACTCCTTCCTCAAGCAAGAAGAAACCAGTCTGGTGGACCCCGGCCATAAGCAAACTATACAATAAAAGGAGGACACGTATACAAAAAAAAAAGCCAAATCTCAAGTAGAAAAATCATCCCTGATCAGCATTAGTAAGAAACCGAGGGCCCTCAAGTCAACTAAAGCCAATTTTGAAAAGAAAGTTGCCAAGAATGCCAAGGATAACCATAAGGCCTTCTATGGTTATGTCAAAAACCAAAATGGCAACGCTCAGGTCTGTTCTGAGCTAGTACAAAATGGAACAAAATACACTGACCCCACTAACATTGCCAACATCTTGGCTGATGGGCCCTGTAGGTGGTGGTGGTGGGGGGGAAGAGAAATTGGACTGAACCTATTACTATTCCAGGGGATTGTGCAACTCCCATTATTACTGATACGCTGGTTAATAAGGCTCTATCTAAAGCTAAAACACTGCCTCCATGGGACCAGATGGTGTCCCGGGTTGCATCATACGCGAGCTCCAAAATGAATTAACCCCGCATATGAATATCCTGTTCAGTCTCAGCCTCTCAATAGGATATGTGCCCATAGAATGACACACAGCAACAGTGGTTCCGCTAAACAAGGGTGGGCCCACAACCGACCCTGGGAACTACCGACCAATAAGCCTGACCAGTCTGATCTGTAAGGCAATGGAGCAAATCATTATGGAACTCATAAATGGAGAGATTGGGAACCTCCAAACACTTGACCCCACACAGTTCAGCTTCATCAAGGGCAGATCATGCCTCCTGAACCTGGTGGACTTCTTTGAGACAGTTACTCAGGCTATAGATAAGGGAAAGGAGGTACACACGGCTTACCTTGACCTTGCCAAAGCATTTGAAACCATTCCCCATTCGGGTATTATTAATAAACACACCAACCCAGGCATAAACCCTTATGTCACAAGATGGATCACAAACTGGCTCTCAGACAGATCCCACAAAGTAAGAGTAGCAGGATCTATGTCCAAATCCAGACCAGTAACGAGCAGTGTGCCTCAGGGCTCTGTCCTGGGGCCCCTCCTGTTTGGCATATACTTCTCAGAAGTACAGGCAAGCACTGAAGGGCTGTGGCTGACCAAGTTTGCAGACAACTGCAACTGGGTGCTATGATAGAGTCTCCGGCCAACATGGATATCCTCCAGAAGGGCCTTAATGAGACTGATGCATGGTGCCAAAGCCATGGTCTCAAGCTAAATGCTAAAAAATGCGTAGTAATCCCCTTTGGAAAAAACAGAGTACCCATGAACTACCACAAAGGAGGTAATCCCCTGAAATCTGAAGTAGTAATAAGGGATCTAGGGACCCAAGTAGATAGTCAGCTTTCCTTTGATAACCATGTTGCCAAGGTGGTTAGAAAATCCTTCTATGTGACCCATTTGATCACAAAAGGGTTCGCATCAAGATCTAAGGATGTAGTGGTGCCCCTCTACTCTTCCCTCATCAGACCCATTATTGAGTACAATGCACCGATTGAAATGTACCTGGCTAGGCATCTCCAGCAGCTGGAGGGACCACAGAGGTACCTCACTAAGAGGATTACTGGCCTCAAACAGTTGCCCTATGCTGCACGATTGAAAAAAAATAAGACTTTTCTCTGTTGCATACCACCTTCTCAGAGACAATCTCTGTCTAACATACAGAGCCATGTCCAACCCAGAACTGTTGAACATGCTCCATCTTAGCAAAACCAAATCTACTCGAGCTACATGCTCTAGGGATATAAACCTCAGCATAACAAGGAATAGAACATGCTGGAGGGATGGATTCCCTTCGCAAAGACTTCCCTTGCTATGGAACAAGGTGCCGATCTACATAAGACAGAGCCCCTCACTATCACTCTTCAAGAGGAACCTTGACGAGTGGATGGGTAACAGAAAGTTCACACCAAGGATCATACCAACAGCTCTACTAGATAGGGGCCAAGGGTACTAGGTGCTAGATCAAGGGCCTAGGGAACTAACCAAAGGGGTGGTGAATGCCGCACAATGTGGCTGGGCTAATATATGCCTTTGGGCAGATAGCCCAGTACCTACCTATGAACCTATGAACCTATAAAGTTGTTTGAATAACAGGTTTTGTGTTAGCATGCATTTTTTGAAAGATATAGGGCTGGATTCAATAAACCCTACATGGCTCACTAAAGCCGTGTGTGTATCACAGACAATGCCCACACAAAGTGCACATGGTAGAGTGACAATTTGTATTCAAACATGGTAAACATTGTGGCATGCAAAAAAAAAGGGAAAGAATATTTGGGGCTATTGTTGCTCTTCTGCATGTGTATGTGCAACAGGCTCAAGTCTATGCTGCTGCTGATGATGGACTTTGGGCAAGAAGGAGAAGGGTGTTTAGACCCCATTTAACTTTTCATGGTCTGTATGAGGAAGAAATAGTAGAGCACTACACAGTGGCTAGAGATACACTCCAGGTACTCTGCAACCCCTATTTTCCTCAACTGAAAGCAGGAGCAAACTGAGGTGAACCGATACCTATGGAGACCAAGGTATGTGTAGCACTCAGAATTTTAGCTACAGGAACCTTCTAAAGACCAACAAGGGACATACTGGGGGTGTTACAGGCATGATTTCTACCCCATAACACATTTCTCTGAAGTCTTGGGTGCCATAGACTGCAAGCACATTGAGATCAAAGCACCACCCAGGGAACAGGGAAAGATCTACATAACCAGAAAGGGCTTCCACTACATTAACTGCCAGGTTGTGTGTAACATCCTGAATGTGTGCGCTGGCAACCTTGGCAGTTACCATGATTCACATATCTGGCACAACTCACAGCGGTACTAGAGGTTTTCTAGGCAGGCTATGGCACAAGGACATTTACTGGGGGAAGTAGGGGAAGCACTCAAACCATGGCTAAAGATATCCATCAGAAATGCACACACCCACAGACAATATAATGAGGCACACACTCACAAGAAATATCATAGAGCATGTGTTTGGGCTACTGAAGTTATGCTTTCAGTGCTTAGATACAGCTGTACGATCTCAGTACTTGTGCTGAAATTATCACTGTCTGTGCTATCCTACCAATATTATCCTGAGAAAATAGTTGCAACAGAAATACCAAGGAGAAGAAACACACATTCCACCACCACTGGCAAAGTCACCACAGCCATATGCAGGTGAGGGGTCACAGGGGGGAACCACTAGCCACTGTGGGTGTACGTAGACATAGGCAAGCAAAATATGCCCTCACCTTGGCCAAAAGGCAATGGAGATTACAAATATTGACCATGTAAGGGGTACAACATTCATCCTATGCGCATACATACAGTAAATTTGATGCCAGATAATGCTCAGAACCTTTAATTAGTCATGCAATGGCTGTGTACCGCTAGCATCAAACAGAGTCAGCACCATAACTGCAGGGCTATCCAGTGTTGAACCTGGAACAAGAAAACAAATGGGTAATAACACAAATGAATGTACGACACTTGCATACTGTTACTTGAAAATGTATCCAAACAGAATGTGCGCGAGTTGTCCAACAACGACATAAAAATTGTGACAGGACTGACTTGCATCAACAGATTACTT
>NC_056741.1:1682813015-1682818015 GCF_019279795.1 Protopterus annectens
TTTACAACATGTTTTTGAAAAGAGGGTATCTTCACAATTTGTTGACACCCATTGAAGAAGAAATTTCAAGAGGCTGAGGGACTAGACACCTCCCATTATTAGGTTCATCCAATGGTAATGACACATTCACTACCCCTACATCTAAGTAAAGTTTTGACCAAGAACACTGAGTTCACCATTGCATTTGTGGTCAAATGTAATTCATACTTTAGGTCTATCAAGGACAGTGTAGTAAGAAACTAGAACATTTTAAGGATTGCTGAAACAGTTCTTAATGTGTTGGGGGAGACACCCAAAATTGTTTATAAAATAGGGAGGAATATGACCATTTTTTTTTTTGAAATTGCAGTTTCTTTTTCCCTTAAGAACTCTTTCAGGGACTCAGAGATGTGGAGCCTGTTCGTAATGTTCATATATTCTTGAACAAGAAACTATTTTCTTTGACAACTATTTTAATTCCAAGATCAAGTTAGTTTATGGCAACTGTCTCACCAATGGTATATTGCTTGCTGCCGCTCTTGTCCCTGCCTTTATGTTGGGAAGACAGAGAAACAGTTTAGGAAAAGGATTTATGAACACAGCTATGACCTAGTGAGACAGAAAAAGGCCAGTTCACTTTACAAACATTCATGTCTTGCACAGTTTTCCGCAAATTCCAGTTAGGCATCCTGGAAATTGTTCCTATGAATGAATGTGGTGGCACCTGGGAATTACTCTTGGAAAAAAGAGAATTATTTTGGCAGATCAAATGAAACTCATATGCCCACCCATATTAATGAGTTTATTTCTTTTACCCCTGCTCTGAAGATTAGGTCCCTGAAGCTGTAAACTGTTTTAAGTGTTTTTTTTCACATTTATTTCTTCACATGATTTTGTTATGCATTTGTATGTATTTTCATTAAAAAACATAATATGATATGTATTCTAATTTGTATGCAATTTAAACAGTTGTACTTGTTTCATTCTGTGTTTTTCTCCTTTAAATTTTCATTTATTCCTAATTTTATTGTATTTATATACAGTACATACTATATTATAGTGTGATGTTATATGTGTATGATATATTTACTCACCCACATATTAAAATTGCCACAGTTATGATTTCTTTCATGGCACTATACTGATTATTGTCCAGAAATTAGTATATAAAGTGGCAAGTAACATCCATCCACACTGCTAGCACAAATTTAGCTAACCTTGTTCTGCTTGTCATAAGTCTGTTATGCCTCTCTTAAGCTTTCTTTACCATTATGTCACCCACATCATGCTACACAGCATGTAATGTTAATAATGTTTTAAAATTATCTGGAGGATTCTGTTTGTAACATGTTCAGGTGATGGATTAAACCTTCATCTAATGTGAAGTGTAAACTGTTCTTATTACAGAACAGAATACTGTGCACACTTTTCAGGATATGTGGTCATACTCAAATAGTTAGCATATCTGTAGCACAGAATACTGTACACACATACTCAAATAGTTAGCATATCTGCTGAATTAGAATAATCATTTAAAAAAAATGTACCGCCCCTTGTCATTTCTCAAAAGCTGTGCACACAATTCAATTTTAATTTGCAGTGAGGCCTGCAAAGCAGCTAACAACTGTACAATGTTATAGAGGTAGGCATTAATGATAAAAATTGTGGAAGGCACATACTTTAATGTACTCATTGTTTGGCACATTTGCAGTAATGATCACATTTACTTAGCTAATGCCATCGTGACATCATTTGTAAAAAGTGAATGATTTGGATTTGAACCCTGTTTTATCTGTGTTGTAACCAGGAGCTTACTGCTGTTACACCTGATGCCACAGGGAAAACTTAGCAGCAGGTGTATTTTTTACACTCAGTACTGTCCAGAGTGCTGAAGGCTGTGCATCGCTGATTAGCATCTGCTCAAAGGAAGGCAGACCAACAGAAATATTACTAATTTACCATTTAAGCAGAGAACCATGTTTGTGCATCACTTAACTCTGTGTAAATTGGGAAGGCAATAACAACAATTTTTAATCTCATAAAAGTTATAGGTTCATAGGCTGGTACTAAGCTAACTGCCTTTGCAGGCCATTCTAAGCCTAGCCACTTACCCCATGTGAGAATTAAACCCTGCATCTTCTGTTTGTAAGGCAAACACCTTAACCATTATACCATCCTCCCACATGAAACAACATTGCCAATATAAACTACTTTGTGAAGAGCATAGTATCTGTTAGCTAATTATCACAGAACACATATTCCTAACTAATCCTCACATGTGCTAACACTTTGCCATCGATCATGCAAATAAGTTTCTCAGAAGTGCAAATAAGTTTCTCAGAAGTGCGCTGAGTAAACAGTTATCTTTGAGCTCATCAAAATCCATTCATTAACACAACAGAAGGGAAGGGAATTTTTCTTCACTAAAGACACCTAGACTCATGTGTGCCCTGCAGCAATGCACTTGCAAATGATGTCTCAGTAAAAGGTCCAGTGTCAAATACACTACAGAACTAAAGAGCACATCTGCATTGTTACATGCATTATGGGTTTATGCTGACACTGTCCTTTGATCATAACTGATCAAAACACATTGATATTGTCAGAAAAATATAGGACCATGGACATCAATTCATCAGAATATGAATGCACATGCATTAACACTTGCAGTCCTGCTGTTTCCAAAGTGTGTGTGTGTGTGTGTGTGTGTGTGTGTGTGTGTGTGTGTGTGTGTGTGTGTGTGTGTGTGTGAGAGTATTTGAGTGCGTTATGTAAACAACATACTGAGAAAAGGTACATATATGTTTCAGTTCTGTAACATGCATTCATAAAAGCTTATTTCACCTAGGTTACCAAGATGTTTGTTAAAGTATTTTTGCACATTGTAATCATAAAAGCAAATCTGTAGTCCAGCCTTTACAAGTTTAATAACAGTATATGTTACTTGTAATATTATGATGATGACAACCTCTATAAAGACCACTATGGCAATGTAGATATCAGACTTTTGTGATGGAGTGAATGCTAAGTACTCTCTTCTGCAGCTGGACTAATTACATAGGCAGGGATTCAAATTGCACAACAGTCAACTTGTATGTATGCCTGTATGTCTAACTGTGTATTCCTCACTCAAGTCTCATTGAGAAAAAATACAGTGGTACATGATTACACAGCAATTTCATACAATTCTCCCAACATTTTCTTCTCAGCATACACTGATGATGTCAACAGCTATAAAGTGTTCTCTGACAATATGAAAGTCAGACTTGTGCTGTGGTGCTAGTGTTAAGTACTGTGTTCTCTAACTTGTGTAAGTAGGTAGATATGGATTATAATCTCATTGCAATCAACGTGTGTGTGTGTGTGTGTGTGTGTGTGTGTGTGTGTGTGTATGTTCAGTTAACTCTGATTTTGGGGACCATTTTTGAACAGCATGTGAGACACTCCTACCAGCATCTTCTTCTCACCATACACTTATGATGTCATCCACTATAATGTGTTCTCTGACAATATGAAAGTCAGACTTGTACTGTGGTGTTAGGGTTAAGTACTGTATTGTCTTGTTTGTGTAACTAGGTAGGTAGGGGTTTTAATTTCACTGCAATTAACTAGTGTGAGTGTCTGTTCAGCTGATTCTCATTTTGGTGACCATTTTTGAACATAGTATAAGACACTCTTACCAACATCTTCTCAACATACACTAATAATGGCATCTGCTATAAAGTGTTGTCTGACAACATAAAAATCAGACTTGTGCTGTGGCGCTAACATTAAGAACTTTTTCCTCTAGTTAGGGGTTCTAATCTCACTGCAGTTGTGTTGTGGGTCTGTGTTCAGTGAACTGTAAGTCAGGAAACCATTTTACAACAACATGCGAGACATTCCTATCAACATATTCTTCTCACCATACACTGATGACTTCATCTGCTAGAAAGTGTTCTCTAACAATGTGAGTGTCAGATATTTTGCTGTGGCAGTCAATTTGTTTGTGGATGAGTGTTAATGTAGCCTCTGACATAATAAATCAGTTTGGAGAGACAGTAACATCTCTCAGACACCACCCTTTCTCCGTAACAAGGTTCACATTCACATAAAGCAAAGGACTTTCCTGACCATGTTCAAGTGGAACCTACATCAATGGATGGTTAATGATAATTGTACTCCTGGTGTTATGCCCATGTCCCTCATGGATAGAGGCAATTGTTCTTAGATCATATAGCACATGCTTATAATTGAGTGAAATTTTCTCACCTAGCTATTTTAAATTTTGAAACTCGAGTAATATGGCTAGGCTTTTATATGATCTTGGAACACAAGCCTAGTACTCTCCTACGAACCTATGAAACTATGAAGTCCAATTGTATATTACGTACACCTATAGTGAGACTGTACAGCATCATGGACGTAACAGCACATCACAGCAGTATTAACACTTAGTAGCATTTCCCTTATAAAACAAATATTTGCAAACTTTCAAAATGTTAGTAGTGGTCATGAAATGAGTTCCTGAGGTGCAAACCAGTGGCAAAGCCACAACCACTAGTCGTTTAAGTGCATATACATATAGAATGGACTCTAAGGGTATGTGCAAAGCCGCAACCACTAGTCCTGTAAGGGTATATACATATAGAGTGGAGTAGCTGGAAATGTTGGCTTCTAAGGGTATACACATATATATATATATATATATATACATATAAATACATAGAGTGGAGTAGCCGGAAATGTTGCTCAACTTGGATCACTAGGGCAGTTGCACTTATAGCTTTTTTGCACATGGCAAAGCATTACAGACACTCAGACACACTATACCCAAAGCTGCTTTTTTTTCTGTGACAGCTGAATTAAATATGAAGCTCTACTGGTTTCTGACATTGTAAGGGCAATGTGGAATAAACAAGTTATTTCTAGGCAGAGGGCACTAGCTTTCATGTTTTACTTTTAGTAACTGTTTTAATAACAGTTGTGTGTGCATGCACATCTTACATATGCTCTGGTGTATACATGTAGATGTGTATGTA